>NW_026652292.1:34606895-34697952 GCF_009828535.3 Hylobates moloch
GGGGACTGTTGTGGGGTTGGGGGAGGGGGGAGGGACAGCATCTGGAGATATACCTAATGCTAAATGACGAGTTAATGGGTGCAGGAAATCAACATGGCACATGGATACATATGTAACAAACCTGCACATTGTGCACATGTACCCTAAAACCTAAAGTATAATAAAAAAAAAAAATTAAAAAAAAAATTGTGCATAACAATGGGCTCAGCAGAGATAAGAGTCTCTTCTGAAAACCAACAGCCCAAAAGTGTTACCCCCACCCCCAGACAGAACATTTCATAAAGAAGATTATTAAAAGGAAAAACATGTATTTTATCAAGACCCTAAAAGATTTTAAAAATTGCTTTAGAATAAATCATCCCAGTGTAACACGTTGACTTCAAGCTAGTATGATTTTCCTTTGTATGCATTTACTACATTTATGTTTAAAGTTTTTGTCCAAATACAGTTCTGCAATTTAAAATATATAAAATGTAGAGGGTTTGAAATCATTTGATATATTTAAATATCACACATTCCCTTCTCTTTCCTGCCTTTTTAGACCTTACTCTTATAACTGGATTTCTAAGCTTACACCAACTCTATGCAGGAGCCATTTGAACAGGCTCATTGATTCCTTGATCTGAACTTCCCTTTGAGCTCTGAATTGTTTCCTTAGAACATCTGCTTCTCTGCTAGGTGTGTATCAGTCTGACTCCTCAACTGTACATAGGGAGTTATACTCCTTGCCAAACTTGTTTATATATATTGTCATGTCAGGCCTCGACAGATATCATACTGCAAATTCAAGCCTCCAGTTTCCCTCTCTGGAAACCTGTGTCCCCAAGCCTGATGCTTTCAATTCAGAGAATCATAGAACCTCAGGATTGGAAAGGATCTTTGAGGTCATCTAGACCCCTGCCACTCAAAAGCGGGCTTCAGATCAGCAGCACGGGCATCATCGGGGAGCTTCCTAGCAATGCAGAATCTCAGGAGCACTCCGACTACTGAATCAGAATCTGCATTTTAACAAGATCCCAAGAGATGAGTGTGTACATGAAAGTTGCAGAAGGGCTGCTCCAGACCAGCTTCCCACCTGAGGCAGAAGTCCTGTCTGCAGCATCCTCCTCCCAGCTACCCGCAAGTGCTCAACCTTCACCTTCCAGCTTCAGGACATCACTCTAGATGTCCTTTCATTCTAGAACAACGGTTCCCGACTTTGACTGCACATTAAAATCACTTGGGGAGATTTGAAAAATCCCAGCGCTGAGGCCTCATCCCGGAATGACTGATATAACCGGAATCTCTGCAGATGGAACCTAGGCATTGGTATTTTATGAAGCTCCCCCAAGTGATTCGAATGTGCAGCCAAGCTTTGAACTACTGATCCAGAGCCATTCATTTGCATCTTAGGCTGTCTACTTTCTTCCTTGCTTTGATTTCCTGTGAAAATGCAAATATCCCCTCAGAAAGGCAAAACTGTTATCTCCCATTTACACTTTGCTTGGAAATAGGGTTCATTTTTTATCAGCATAAATAATTTATTGCTAACTCTAATATCCTATACTAGAGGCTTGGCAATTGACATAGCATTCTGGGATGGGAAAGCAAGAAGTTAGGAAATGAGATGAGAGGGGAGGATGTGAAGACAGTTGCTAAGGGGCAGACTTCATGCCTTCTGGTGACCACCTCTTGGTCAATCAAGCCACCTTGGGCAGGAAGGAACTGGGCCGGGCCAAGAACCTGAAGCTCTCCTGTGGCCAACCCACTGCAGGTTTCCAGCACTTTCTCCTGCTTCCTTATTCATGGTGCTATGGAGTGAGGGAAGTGTGGGGAGGTAAGACACTCTACAGCTGCTGCGGTTGTGGGTTCTGTCAGCTGAGCGTGGGGTCCCCAGTCTAGTCCTTGGCCTGATAGATCTAAAAGAAATTTTGTTAATGTTATGATCTTGACAGCCGCAAAAGCTACTGGCTGTTTTCCTCAACTCAGTAATCCTCTTGAGTAATAAGCCCTTTTGTTTGTGACATTACTGCTTAACAAACTGAAATCTGGATTTTTTGCGAGATTTAGAAGAATAGAATTTTGTGAACACATTATTAGCTTTTAAATTAGCTAGCTTTATTTAGGTAGTGCTGCATTAGAATAATTGTTGTTTGGGAATATATTCATAGTGTTAACAAGTAATTCTGAACAGGCTAAACACACAATCAGCCGAAAACTTAGGGAGGAGAAAGTGTTATTTTAAAAGGAAAATTAATAGTACATCGTTATATATTAATGTGCTATTAATAAAAATATAACACAAAATAAATCCCTAATAATACATAAATTTGGAAGCTTTAACATTTTCGATTCTAATGAGTATCATTCACATGTTAAAATTTAGAAAATGTATAGCTTGGGGCTGGGTGCGGTGGCTCACGCCTATAATCCCAGCACTTTGGGAGGCTGAGGCGGGCGGATCATGAGACCAGGAGTTCGAGACCAGCCTGCCCAATATGGTGAAACCGCATCTCTACTAAATATGCAAAAATTAGCCAGGCGCGGTGGCACACGCCGTTAGTCCCAGCTACTCGGGAGGCTGAGGCTGAAGAATCACTTGAACCTGGGAGGCAGAGGTTGCAGTGAACCTAGATCACGCCACTGCACTCCAGCCTGGGCAACAGAGCAAGACTCCATCTCAAAAAAAAAAAAAAAGAAAAAAGAAAATGTATACCTTACAAACTCTCCTTCATACATATTTATTTTTGCAAACTAATTTTTCAAAATAAATAAATAAATCTAATTAATTTAGATTTTGAGGATAAAATCCTATCACATTTTCTGCCTCCCATTTCCTGCTAGCTAACCTTCAAATCTGGATAAACACATTAGAGTGTTGTTTAAGAATGAATCAGATACATTCGACAGATTTATAGACGCTTTAGGGATTTGAAAAGTTGACTATCAGTTCTTTAAATTACCCAACATGTAATTTTTAGAGATAACGTTCTATTAAACTTTACTCTTTAAACTAAGCAAGTATTGTAGACAGAAGGAATTGTGTTTTGGGTGCCTGAAGAGGTGCGAAGAGGCTTAGAATATTTATTTTCTTTTTCTTTTATGTAAACATTAACTTTCTGATTGTAGTAAGAACACTTGTGATCTTAACAGAGTTTTAAATGTACAGCACAGTATTGTCATTTATAGACACAACGTTATATAGCAGATCTCTAGAACGTATTTATCTTGCTTAACTGAAGCTTTATACTCATTGATTAGCAACTCTATTTCCTCTTCCCCTCATCCCCTGGCAATCACCATTCTATTCTCTGCTTCAAACACCGCATGTTCTCACTCATAGGTGGGAACTGAACAATGAGAACACATGGACACAGGAAGGGGAACATCACACTCCGGGGACTGTTGTGGGGTGGGGGGAGGGGGGAGGGATAGCATTAGGAGATATACCTAATTTTAAATGAAGAGTTAATGGGTGCAGCACACCAACATGGCACATGGATACATATATGACGAGTTAATGGGTGCAGCACACCAACATGGCACATGGATACATATGTAACAAACCTGCACATTGTGCACATGTACCCTAGAACTTAAAGTATAATAATAATAAAATAATAAAAAAAAGTTGACTATTTTAGATACCTCATATAAGTGGAATTATGCAGTATTTGTCCTGCTGTGATTGGTTTATTTCATTTAGCAGAACGTCCTCCAGGTTTAGCCATGTCTCACAGACTGCAGGATTCCCTTCTAAGGCTTCGTTATTAATAATATCCCAGTGTATGTACATATATACCACATTTGCCTTATCCATTCATTTGCTGAGGGATGTTTAGGCTGCCTCCACCTCCTGGCTGTTGTGAGCAGCGCTGCCACGAACATGGGCGTGCTCATAGAGTATTTCCGCTCTCCATCGCTGAACCTGCAACTTGGCTTCCCAAGAAAATGTGAGAAGGGAAGATGAAGAGCATTTTAAGAGGGCTTTTTTTCTAAGTATGATCGCTTTCTTTCAATAATATAATGTTTGCCTTTTTAATTAAATCTCAATTTTGGTACATATATTCTACTTTTTTTTACCAGCTTATATTTTCATTTCAATATGCTTTATCCTTCTATTTGAAGATAGAGAAATTGAAATTAAAACTAACATTTTAGCTTAAGTGTCTATTCTACTCTCAAGTCAAAAACACTTGGAAAAGTTGCCCTGTAGTGATTACTTCCCTAAAATTAAAAAAAAATTATTTTAAAATCCCAATCATTTCCCAAATGAATCTTTTATATAAAATCAGATTTCTTAAAGAAGGGCACACCTAGGAGGAGCCACCAATTTGGACTGGCAACTTTGCTTATCTACTTGACTTGTCATTAATTTGAGAGCAATCTATCAAACTATCAAAATTTGAGACCAATCTATCAAACTATCAAAATCTACCAATCTAGCAAAATTTGAGACCACTCTATCAAACTGGTGATCTAATTCTGTGGACTTTCTGGAATATAGGTGACAACGTTCTTCCTGCTATCCATATCTTCCACTTTTGTTCCTTTCTCCACTTCGAATCTGTTTTCTTTTTTCATTTTTTAATGGGAGATCTGGATTTTATAATTACTCAAATCAGCCTCCTCAAGCATTTGGGGATCAGAGTTTTTAAGGATAATTTGGTGGGTGGAGGGCCAGTGAGTCGGGAGGGCTGCCAATCTTTTTCTTGACTTCAGGGACAGTTCCTTGTCCTCATTTCCCTCCATATAGTCCTATATTGCTTGGGAAAGCCCAGGTGTGCACAAGCATACCAGCATGGGTGCACACATACATGTACACATATGGGGTACACATACATATACCAATACTTTCATTTGTGTTAGAAATAGAAGTCATTATTTTTCCACTGTCTGCTTTTTACCCCGATGAAAGTGGATAGCTTGAATTGTGTTGTTGGTTTTTTTTTTTTTTTTTTCAATGAAACCCCATGATTATGAAAGAGCTTGGGACCAGAGAATGATTAAAGCCATACTTCTCTGTTCATCAAACAAATACTTCCAGGCTTGCCTACTACATACAAGCCAACATCTCCACATTCTGAGTTTTCTTCATGGGTTCATCTGGACTCAGCGATCATGTTACTGTATTCCTTCAGCTCTGACATCAGAGTTTTAATGTTAATAGCATTTCTCAAGGATAAGTAGTTGGGACCTGGGCACAACTGAGAAGGATGTGTCTGGGGCTGCCATGCCCAAACACAGACACAAGGATGGCTGAGCTGAGAAGGATCCTGTGCTCTACCAGTTAAGCCCAGGAAACTCATGTCAGATAGGCAATGTGACTCATCTAAAGACATATAACAAGTAATAAACAAAGATTAGAAACAGGGAACATGAAAAACAGGCATACTGGATAAATTAAGAGGCACTAAAGCTAAAGGAAAATATGAATGGGCTAGCTGTTCCCTGGAGCAGCCAGGACTTAATGGTGACTCCTACCAGTTGTGGGTGTATCCTGTGTGCATTTTCCTTTCTTTAGATGGCTCAGCCGTGATTCCTATCCCAGACAATCCCCTTCTGGTATTTCATTATATTTTGGGGGAGATCATTCATTGCTCCAAAATACAATCCTTGATTTTCCATTATTTCCAGTTCCTGTACAAAGTGTCTGGATCAAATCTTCATCTTTGGCTTTAAGTCTTATGTGCCATCCCAGTAATAATCTACTAGTGCTTCTGGAATTTAACTCTGGACTTAGCTTGTCTCTGTGATAGATGTGACTGATGGGATGATAAAGCCAAACCACATTCAGTGACGGTCAAGGGTGTGACATGAGCAGTGCCTCGGATTATCCTATCTGGTGGGCACACCCTTTAAAGTAGGTGTTACATTTCATTGCAAGGGGGAGGAAATCAAAGCTGTTTCCTCCTTCTCCATAACTGTTGATCTTTCTTCATATTGTCAATTAATTTTAAAATAGGAATCTAAGTCATCCCTTCCTACTTTTTTGGATAAGGAATTTCCTTTGAAATTATTCCGTTCTTATTTCCTGTCACCAGCACTGCCATCCTGACATGCCACCCACCTTCTTCTCTGGCTTAAACCCTTTTCTCTCACACCCTTCCTTCCCTGGGACTGGGTACCAACCTAACCATAGCTAGCTAACCATAACATAGCTAACCCTAACTGAGCTACTTGTCACCTTCTTGACACCAAGTTGGAACTACTAGAAGGAGCGGGGAGGCAGGAGGGTGTGGGCTGAAAAACTACCTATTGGGTACTATGTTCAGTACTGGGGTAATCATCCATACCTCAGCCATACCTCAAACCTTAGCATCATGCAAAGTACCCATTTAACAAACCGGCACACGTACCCCCGAATCTAAAATAAAAGCTGAATTTCTTTTTAAAGAAAAACACATAAAAATATCAAACCCTGACTGAAAAACTGGCCTTTTGCTTCTTTTTATAGGTTTTTTCTTGGCATCAGAAAATCTGCATTTGTTTGTACCATTGCAGAAGAAGCCAGAAACGAAGCCAGCATTTCTCCGCTTCCTACGCTTACCTCCCCACAGGAGTCTTCCCTGCTATCCCTTCTCGTGCCTGCCATTTCCGCTCTCTGGATGGACTAAATAGGGCTGGCTTGGAAACTGTGAGTCAGCTTCCTACAACCATCTCAGAGGCAAGGCATTGCTTTTGTCCTGCCATCTTCATGTGTGTGTGTGTGTGTGTGTGTGTGTGTGTGTGTGTGCTGTGTGTGTGTGTTGTGTGTGTGTGTGTTGTGTGTATTAAATGCTGCATTTTATTTTGTTTTGTTTTTATTTTACTTTTTTGGCTAGAGACTTGCTTTCCAACCTCAAAGTTTTTCCTGACAAAAAAATTTATAAGACTCTTTTGTGTTTAACAAGTGACATCTGCCTGTCCTGGGAAAAGGAAAGCAGCTCTGCCATGAAAGTGGAGATCCTGAGTCCTGGGACAGACTGAGACGGCATTTTATCCGACGTCTTCAATTCCCAGAGGAGAAGAATAAGGGATGGAGTAGTTGATGGAATTGCCAAAGTCCCACTGACAATAGTGACAGAGACGGAACGAGAGTGCAGATCTCCTGACCTCTACTCTGTGGAGATCTCCTTGCTGCCGTGTCATTTCACAAACTAGCCCTGCGTTTGAAATTGTGTGTGAGTCTCCAAAGAGATGTTAGTATGGTAAGCAGCTGCATGTGGCCACTTTGGGGCTCTCTCGTTTTGTTGTGTCCTGTGTGGTTCATGGTTAGGTGGAGGTCACAGGACCCTGGAGAATCCCTGACATCTTCAAGTCATGCACACGACAGGGGTTTCCCTGTATTTTCAGGAGGACGATGGCTTCTCCATAT
The DNA here is from genome assembly GCF_009828535.3 of Hylobates moloch. Classification (NCBI taxonomy): domain Eukaryota; kingdom Metazoa; phylum Chordata; class Mammalia; order Primates; family Hylobatidae; genus Hylobates; species Hylobates moloch. The sequence goes on from NW_026652292.1 coordinate 34,614,232, forward strand.
TCCTGAAAATACAGGGAGAGACCCTGGGGTGTGCATGTCTAGCTTTCTTGCTCATCCAATCTGGCAGCTCTAGACAGAACCATGTTATAACTTGCGAGGTCTGTTTTTCATGCCCACCTCCCCCTTGGGAGTGCTGGTTTCCAGCTCTTCATCCTCTCTTTCTCCTAAGGTGTTCAGGATCTATATCTCATCTCTTGGTTTCTCAGATCCCATCTTTCTTTCTGTCCCACCAAGCACTCCACCTAGACTGCCCTATATTCTTTTAAAATTCATTCATATTTTCTTTTGAACCCAAATAGACTTTCCTATGATTAAAAACATAAGCAGTGAAAAATAACACAATGCTAATTTTCCCCCATTCACCTCAGACACTCCAGCCCTCTTCCCACACTCATTAACACATTTGCACTGCCCAAATTTGCTGGATTCACTTTGCTCCTTGTAGCACATGAAGCTCTAAGCCCATTTATTTTTTGTTTTTGAGATGGAGTTTTGCTCTGTTGACTAGGCTGGAGTGCAGTGGCATGATTTTGGCTTGCTGCAAGTCTGTCTCCCAGATGCAGGCGACTCTCCTGCCTCAGGCTCCCAAATAGCTAGGACTACAGGCACCTGCCACCATGCCCAACTAATTTTTGTATTTTTAGTAGAGACAGAGTTTCAACATTTTGGCCAGGCTGGTCTCGAATTCCTGACCTCAAGTGATCTGCCCACCTGGGCCTCCCAAAGTGCTGGGATTACAGGTCTAAGTCACCCACTACATCCGGCCAAAGCCCCCCTTTTATTTTAAACAGCTGTAGAGTGCTCTATTGCATTCCACAATTTATTTTACCAGTCTCTTCTCCAATGATGGCTAACTTTATTGCTTTCAGGGGTTTGCTATTACTAACAATCTATATCCTAGATTCTGAAAATTTTTCTTTCCCAAATTACTGTTAAACTCATATATTATTCTACTTGCTGTAGACCCTGGAGCTGCTGTCCTAAGTGACAGCTAAATCAGCTAATAAATGAGTCCCCACTGTGTTAACAGGCACAGTATTCGTGAGCCCTTCCTTCCCCTTCAGGAAACATATGTCCATTTTAAGAAGGACCACCTGGATAAAAGTTCCTAAAACATTTCTCTCCCATGATTTTTGGAATAGAAGGGCTATAAGTCATAAATGAGTCATAGTTTTAACCCATGGGAGTATTTCAAATGACAGAAATTTCATGAAGATATTTGTAAAATACTTCATTAAGTGTGATATTTGGGGGAAGATCGGCTTTGTTGTAAACACATAGAGCTTCATCTAAAACACATAATGCAGGGTGGCAATCTAGAGGGCTTATCCCAGGTGAGATGTGTAGTTCTAGCTTTAGCCCTGAGCCTCAGCTTGGCTGATGCTGGCAGAGAAGATACAGCACAGAAGCCACATCCTGCAAACCACATCTCCTCCCTGTGGAGATGCAGCTGCCCATATCAAAATCAGGAGGGAGCATCCAGTTGAAAAGGCTGTGAGTACTACCTCACATCATACATAAAAATCTATTGCAAATCTAAATGTAGAAGGTAAGCAATAAAGCTTTTCAAAGAAAAAATGGAATAATGTCTTTGTGACCTGGGGCAGGTTGCTAGCCATAAATGAAAAAAATTGATCAATCATACTACATTAAAACTAGGGTTTCTGTTCATTAAAAGTCATCAGGAGAGTTAAAAGACAAGACAGATTGAAGAAAATATTACCAATATATTCAACTACAACAGAAAAACTCCTGTAAATTGTATCCAGAATATATGAAGAACTTGCACAAATCAATGAGAAGTAGACAACCCAATAGAAAAATGGGCAAAAGACATGAATAGGCACTTCACAAAATAGGATATACAATAACCAATAATGAAGTGAAAAGGTGCTTGACTTGTTTTCAAGGAAACACAAGTTAAAACCACAATGTAGTATTATTAACATGCAACAAAATGGCTAAAATGAAAAGGACAAACAACATCAAGTGTTGGTATGATTTTTGAGTGACTAGAACTCTCATATACTTTGATGGGAGTGCAAATGAATATAGCCACTTTGGAAAACTGTTTGACCATACCTTCCAAACCTAAACATATGCCTATCATATAACCTAATGATTCTGCTCACAGGTATACACAGCAGATACACATACATATGCCTGCCAAAGACACATACAAGAATGATCACAGCAACATCTTTGGTTGTAGTTCCAAACTAGAAACAACCCAATGTCTATCAGGAGTAAAATGGATAAACAAATTGTGATACATTTATATAATGGAATACTACACAGCAATGAACGTGAATAACCACACAACTTGGATGAATTTTTTCAAACATAATGTTGAGTAAAAGAGGAATAAATGATTACGTTACTGCATGATTCCATCTATATAAAGTTCAAAACCAGGCCAAAATAATCTAGGTGATAGAAATCAGGAAAATGGTTACCTATTTGGTTGTGGGGTAGGTTACAGTTAGTAGGAAGAATGAAAGTCTTTTGGGGTGCTGGTATTGTTTTATTTCTTGATCTGGGGGCTTATTACACATGTTTGCTTTGTCAGTCCATTGATTACATACTTAATTATAATCAAGTATAAACAAGGACATAATGCATAGCAGATGGCTATGCATTATACAGTATCTTATTGTATATGTTATCATTTGTAATACAGGGTCTTTGTCACTCAACCCAATAGCACATTATTTGCACTGTTATTTAGGGCTTTCTTTGTTCTGCTTTATGGAACAATTGGCAGTGCAACTGTCTTCATCTCCCAACAAATTTGTAGTCTTCTTGAGTACAAAAAATATTGGTGCATTTTCTCTAATATATTATTTCTGTTCTTAGCATAGAGACTTACACATAATGGGATTCAGTCTCAATGTTTGTTTTACACTGGAGTAGGGAAAGTGTTTACTTATTTTTACTGATCTACTTTTATTTGTGTGTTTTAATTAAAGGTAAATGGGAGGTTAGAATTCTCATCCCTCATCCTTCTTCAAAAATATACACTTCTAGAGAGGAAGCATGAAGAGGGCTTTGTGGGGGTGCTGGTCATATCCTATTCCTTGATCTGGGCAGTAGTTAATAAAAGTTATACAAGTGTGCTCACTTTGCTAAAATTCATCAAGTGGTACACTTACTATTTGATACTTTCGTATGTTGCATCTTGATTAAAATGTAACATATAAATATACGTATATTTATATCTCTAGTTTGATAAGACACTATGTTGGTGAGAGTTCATGGAATTAGTTAGGCACATATACTGCTTATTGGGGAGTAAAACAGTACAACCTCCTTGGGAGGAAATTTAGCCAAATTATCAAAATTGAAAAGGCATTTACCATTTGACCAAGCATGGTTAGTCTAGAAATGAACCCTACAGTCTACTATAACATGTGCAACCTATTACATATTCAGTGTCATTCATGTCTGCTGCTTATAATAATTGCAAACAACAGAAGAAAGAACAAATAAATTACACATCACACGTAGAATATTATTCAGCAGTTAGTAAGAAGGAGGCAGATCTGTATCTGCTGATTTGGAAGGATCATCAGGTTAAGAAGTACATAGAACATGCTCTTGGTTGTGTTACATATATGTATATAATTAGCTTGTCCATTCATAGACCATCTCTAGAAGGATATCCAAGAAACTGGTGATGGTAGAAGGAAGAAAAGGAAACTTATTTTTCACTATACACTCTGCCTGATCCACATTTCAAATTTTACATGTAGATATATCCAATTTAGAAAAATGAATCAAAAGATGATTCTTGGCTGCTGCCTCTTTGTCACTGTCATTTAGAGTCTTAATAAACATTCTATAATTGATAAGTTTGCCTTTACTTTCTTCTACCAACCTCCAAATCTATTCCATGCAGCAAAGGTCAGATTCCTCTTCCATGATAATGAGCAAAGTAGGCAGGTCACTCTTCTGCTGGCGACCTTATTAATTGAGTTTAGATCTCCAGTGAATTTGAACAGATTTTTTTTTTTTAATGAAACATTCAAAGCCTCTTTGGCCCCTCTTTAGTTCCCCTCCTCTCAGAAAGGAGGAAGAGAGTGAAAGGCAAGTGTTCTATTTGTCTTTAGTCAGATTTACAAATGCCTTAATTGGTTGTCAAACTGGAAGGAGAGGGAACCTTCCAGTTCCCTTGGAGGATGCGATTTGAACTGCAAAGGAAGGGAATAAGTTTGATGTAACATGTGCCCTAGATTTGAAGCAGATTTTGTGAAATAAAGTCTTACCTCAATGGCCTGATGATCCAGTGTTTGCAGGCCCTTGGAGGTAAAAATACAACAATATAATCTATGTTGTTTTTCCCCAAGGGAAAAACAAGAGGGGCCTCTGAAGAAACTAAGCTTATTTCCCAAATCACCTATGGTCATCTGCAAAAAATGGAAGGGAGGCCCAGGGCCAGGGATGCTGAGGTGGTGTGGGCACATGTGGAGGACATCGGCAAGAAGGCTGAAGCCCAGGCTTGTGAAATTTGCAATGGACAATTTGCACAGGTCTTTTAAAAGGTATATTCAGAGTAAAGGTAGCTTAGATTAGATGATGCTGTTTTATCAGCTATTAAAGAGAAAGCAAAACCTGGTATTTACTGATTGTTTCATCCAGCCCATTCATTTTTACCAAGGCACACTCTACGCAGAGCCTAGGATTAAACACCCGCATCTCCTGATCCTCTCGGTCCACTGCTGTGTTTACTTTCCACATTGTCCCCTTAAAAGCCTGAAGGCTGAATCAGACCCCTTGGATTCAAGTGCTGCATGGGAGCTGCATGACCTCGGGCAAGTTTCTTTTTTTTTTTAAAAAATTTTTTTTTTTATTATACTTTAGGGTTTTAGGGTACATGTGCACAATGTGCAGGTTTGTTACATATGTATCCATGTGCCATGTTGATTTCCTGCACCCATTAACTCGTCATTTAGCATTAGGTGTATCTCCTAATGCTGTCCCTCCCCCCTCCCCCCACCCCACAACAGTCCCCGGAGTGTGATGTTCCCCTTCCTGTGTCCATGAGTTCTCATTGTTCAATTCCCACCTATGAGTGAGAACATGCGGTGTTTGGTTTTTTGTCCTTGCAATAGTTTACTGACCTTTCCATGCTTCAGGTTCCTCATCTGTAAAAGGCGAGAATAGTAATAACAGTATCTTCCTGGTATGGTTGTTATTGGGATTAAAATGCACTTCAAAGAGGGTCTGGTACATAGAAGACGTTAAATAAATGGTAGCCATAATATCAACTATTATTATCACTTCCAGTTTCTGCATCACAGAGAATCATTTTTAAGCAGGAAAGCCTGCATGGGAGGCATCTGCATTGCAACACTTGCTTGGTTCTGGGTGCCACATTAAGTCTGAGATAAGAAATCACTCTGGCATAAAGAAAGGCCTCCAACAACTTCCTAGCTGGTGCTGGAGGAGCTCTCTCACACAGGTGGAGTTCAAAGGGAGGTGGCACGACCCGCCACCAATGCTGAAAGCAGACTCCTGTGTGGAGCCGAGGCATGGCCTAGATGACCTTTAGGGCTCCTGGTAATGCTAAAAGGTCTATGATTTTGGGACCTTTGAGACTAGCAGCCCTGGGGGCAGTCACTTTGCTTAGCTTAGTGGCCAGCTTTATGGTCACCTTGGACATGAAGAGCATAGTTCTGTCTGAACTTTGCTCCAGTTCTGTGTAAGAGGACAAGCTCTGGTGTCACAGCTAAAACTTCCAAATACTCAAGTTGGAGGGGACTTTGAATTTATTTGTGAACAGACAGTTGCACACTTGAAAATGCCAACACATAAGGGAACATACTCAGCTTTGCTAACAAGATTGAGCTCATTACAAACTCTCCAGCCAGGGGATATTTCATTCTTAAAAGAGGAGTAGAAATCCTGTGTGTGTGTGTTTTGGGGGCTGGGGAGGGGAGAAGAATGTATCAGTCAACATTGTTTCCTCCCGCGCTCCCAAACGTAGGCTAACTGTGAAGAGCCAGGACGCCCACCGAGTCCTGGCAGCGCTGCAAGGTGGGGCGGGGGCGGGCGCCGTCCTCTCGCTGGTGACTGCAGATTTCCTCTGCCGGGCACTTCCTAGGGCCTTTGATCTTTCCCCAGGAACTGGCGAGGGCCGCGTTTGCCTCTAAGTTTACTCCCTCTTGGTTTATTTATTGTATCTGCTTTCTCTTCTCGCTGGTTTGGAGGTCAGAACGCCAGTATGCCACGGGACGTGTGTCCCAGGCAGGGTCTCCCCTCTCCAGGCACTACCGCGAAATCTGGCAAAAGGCACATTTTACTGAGTCCTGGGGCAGCAAATTCAGCGGAGGAGAAACAGCCGTTCTCCATTCAGGGAGACAACCAAGGAAGCCCGATCCCGAGATCAGAGGCCAGGACCCCGCCCCGGCCCCCTGCGCCGGCCCCAGCTTGGCACCGCCCAGGAGCTCTTCTCGGTCCGCCTGGGGGCTCGAGCTCGCGTCCCTCCCTAAGATGCCAGGCTGAACTTGGAGTTTCATCTTCTCCCCAGGAGGGTCTCAAGTTGCCTTCCTCTGCCGGGAAGGGCCCCCACTCCCCCGTTCCAGGCCCTAATCTCCACCCGGCGTCTCCGTCTGAGCGGCCCGGCCTCAGCTCTCCATCTGTGAGCCTTAAATCCCATTTATCTTCTTAGCGCCTCAGACCCGGACGGCCCCGCCCCTCTTCCTCTCACCCCCACCCCACTTGCAAATCACAGACCCCGGTCTACCCCTCTCATCCCCCAAGCGCGCTGGACCAACTACAGCAACCTTTGAGGTGTTAGAAAAAGTCGCCAGACTGGGTGGAAGCGACCTAGAGGGGCGCGGCAGGAGGAGGGCCCAGGTGGGGTGGGGGGGCGCCCCAAGATTTCAGGGTGAGGACCGCGGAGGGTCCTGGACCCGCAATCGCTTAACTCCTGCCCTGCGTCTCCAGTGCTTGAAGTCGGTCCCTCCCAGGCCCCCAATCTAGGTCACCAGCGGGGAAGGGCTGCGCTGGGGGTCGCTAGAGAGGGTGAGGGGCGGGCTGTCTGCTTCCGAGGTGGGCGAGGAGTGAAGGTTTCAGGGCCTGCCCCTCTCACTTCCACTCGATTGTAATTTCATCCCCGGGCAGGTCGAGCCTCCCTCCCTCCCTCCCTCCCGCGGCCAGCCCTTCCCTCCCAGTCGGCCTCCTTCGTCGCCCCCGCCCCCGCGAAAAGCCCTGCTGCTTGCAGCCGGCTTCACTCCTGCACGCCGACCTCCCGGCTGCAGTCCGGCCTCTTGGAACTGCCCCGTGGTTCCGGGCCCAGCCCTTGCAGCCCCCTACCTCCTCGCCCCGGCCCGGGGATCCGCGGGGGCCGCGTCCCCCACGCGCCCCCGGAGACGCCCTTTCCGTTTGCGCCCGGGACTTGGTGAAACTTTGCAGGCGCCGGCGGCAAAATGGATTTAATCCGAGGCGTCTTGCTCCGGCTCCTGCTTCTGGCTTCCAGCCTCGGACCCCGCGCGATGTCGCTCCAAGCGGCCATCCGAAAACCAGGTAATGAGCTCCTCCGCCCGGAGCCACCACGCCCCGAGCGCCCCTGCTGGGCTCCGGGGCGAGGACACAGAGCGGGCAGCGCACCGCCTCCCTCTCCCCGACCAACGTCGGCTTAACTCTCTTCAGCTCTGTCAGGAGCTGAGAAAAGACGCGAACCTCGCCCTCCCCCGAGCCCGGGCGGCGCTAGGGATATTTATTTGTTAAAAGAATGATCAATTTTCCAGACACAGTAGAGGTGGTGGTCCCCGTGTTTGACCGCAGAGAGCTGAGAGTTGGGACAGCGACCGTGCTGTCTCAGTTACAGAGGATGGCAACCATGCAGAGGAGTCAAACCAGCCCCTCCTGCGTCTCCAAATATCTCACTCAATTCATATTGTCCAGAGCCCAGCCATTTCCTGTTAAGTGTCTGAAGGGTTGCCTAGAGTCCCCTCTGCCCATCTCCGGTCCCACCCACAAACTGTGCAGGGATGTGGACTCTGCTCTTAGCATCCTCTTCCACTCTGGGGCCGTTTGTTCGGAAGGAAGCACCTAGTGGGTTAATTTTATCGTGTTTTGAACTCCTGTCTTTGCTCTGCCATTTAAACAAAGATATGTGCGTTGTAGCCTGTTATAAGGGATTGGGAATTGGGGGAGAACTTGAAACCATAATAATGTGTGTTTTCTCTAGCTGCATATAGGTAAAAAGTCTTCGTTTATTTTGGTCTACTTTGATTTGGCCTATGTTGTGAGATTATTCAAAGTAGAACATTCTGAACAATGAAGTTCTAAACGTTGTTTCCCAAATAACGACTTTTATTATTTTTTACTGGGACCATATTTAGAATTCTGAAAAATCTGTTTTGTCTTAGCTTACTTTGTAAGGGAGGTTGTCTTATGGGATTAATTATATCTTATGAACAATGGAAAACAATATTACTTTTATTTGAATGCAGTCTGCAAAACCTCACAGAAAGTGCAGTTTGTCTTCACAAACGTTTCTGTAAGAAAGAGGCAAAGCTAGGAAAATTTATCAGAGGGCAAAGAAAATCGTCTTAGCGGGATCCCATGTGAATGCTTAAATATTTTCGCATTGGAACTCTCTATCTGGAAATATGACTTGTTGCATTTCGGCTCTGGAAGCGTCCTCAGTCTTTGCACTGTATCTCTTATTACCAGCACTTGTTACCTGCCTGGAAATCTAAGGTCATTATCATAATCTACACCATATTTAAATTATGAGCCATTCCATTTATGAGCTCTTCAATTCATTTTGGAGATAATAACTTCAGTCCAAGGCAATATCACATTAAATTGTTTCTCTTCCTGCATGCACACATACACACACCTTCAAGGATTTCAGTGAAGGGCTTCTTTCTAACTTTCCTCCTTAAGATAACCACATCACGATCAATTGCATTTTGCAGATTTATTCACATGAAATCATCTATTAATTGTCACAATTTTTAAACAAAGCATAGTTATATCTATAGTTTTAAAGCATGAACAGTGTATGCAATGCTTTTTTAAGGATGTATTTTAATCCGTTTAAGGGGAATTTTTAAAAAGTATTTTATAAAAACCTGTTGTATAAAACTGCTCATGTGGGTCATCACATTTTCTTTCTTATTTTTTGGAGTTCTTCTCCTAAAAAGATTTTCTACCTGGTTCATTCAGGGTCTCATTCTGATATTCATGCCAGGAATATGCCATGCTGGCCTCTTTGGTTTTATCTGAAGCATAGATAGGGTTTTGATAGTGGAAACACCGCCTCTGAAATACCTTGGCATATTAATTACATCAAATTTGAGATAGAAGTGTTTAGACTAGGTTCAACCTAGAAGAGTTTTATTTTTATTACTTTATAATTTTATCCAGACACTGGCTTTCAGGTTGGAAAGCTTCTCAGATTAAAATGACAGCTACTTCATAAACTTCAGGGGAAATTTCCCTCCTGGGCTCATTTACATCCCTTGGAAAGACTAGTTTTTGATCCGGAAAATTGGTCCAGATTAAAAAACTGAATGTGCCCTGCTTGGCTCTGATGTGAGCAGCAACCAGCTAATTTATAATCTTCCCCAGACACTAGCAAATCCTGCAAGTATCCATATGGGAATTTCTTTGTACCTTGTTTCCTCAACAGAAATTGGTTCATATACAGTACTTTGAAGGTATCGTGGCCACTGTACAGGCATACTGGAGCGGTTCTGTTTTATTTGGATGACCCTCCCTGTCTCCTCATACTCCTAAATCTACTTTTGATAAGTACAGCATTGTTGGAGAAGCCTTGGATTCAAAATCAACCTGGAAATTCCCCATCCCCACCTACCTCTGGTGAGAAAAAACTGAGTAGCAGCTTCAAGTCTGAGTCTAGTTTGGGTTCAACGCAAGCAACCTTTCTCTTCACCCCAAGATAGCTCATCTTTTGACACTGAACATTAATAAAGAAACCTCTGCATTTGCCAAGACTTACAAGAAATGACAGTTTTCAAATTAAATTAAATTAAATCATAATAACTAACACTAAGTGCTTGCTACACTGTTGTAAGAACTGGACACACAGTGATTTATTTAATCAACCCAATAGCCCTGGGAGATGGGGACTATTATTATCTCTGTTTTACTGAAGGAGAAATTGTGGCTTAGAGAGGTTACATATCTCACCCGAGGTCACACAACTAGTAAGCGGTGGAATGGAAATTTAAGCTCTGATATTCAGGACCAGAAACTGAGTTCAGAACACCGTGTTTGCAGAGGTGTGTAGCATGTCTTGTAGGGTGTCTTCCTGGAGGCTGAAGAGTGGAGCTCCCGTGGGTCAGATACTGGAGGCTAGGTGGAGGCTGCTGTTTTGTGTGGGGATCCTTTGTTGCTCTTAAACATTTGTAAATGGGATCTGCCCATGCCTCTTAAGACAACAGAGTGCATATGATACTGAAAGAATTTTGGAAGCTACTGTCTACTGGCCTCATTTATAAGAATCACAGGGTGTGGCCTTATGGGGTGATGATGAACCACTTGCTTCTCTTGTTGAACTCCTGGGGATTAAGGCTGGTGAGGGTCAGAGGGCCCACTAGAATACCTGAGGGTAGAAAAAGGGGCCTCTGAAGAATGGGAGGGTTTAGGGCCTTGTCCTTTCCCCAGACCTTCATGGTGTGGAAACACAACATGTTGGATAGCCTTCATTCCTCTTCAGACTACAAATTAGAATCATAGGCCTGGAAAGAAGTGAAAAGTCCTCATTTTGCAATGAGGTTGAGGGTGACTCAGTGACTTGCCCCAGTTAACGTCAGAAGCTGAACTGGAACTAGCACCTGGACCTCCCACCCTCCTGAGTGGTCTCTAGCCTAGTGCTTGTTCCATCACCTGAGTCTCACCAGAAAGTGCGGGAGGACTGCCCTGCTTCTGTGGTGGGGCAGGAAGAAGGGAGGGGGAAATCCAGACAACTGCAGGAACCAACATGCAACAAGTCACTTCATTCCCTCAGGCATATTGCTAACTCTTGTCCTTATTATCATTTTAAAGTCAGATTTATTGAGGTATAATTTATATACAATAAATTTCATCAAGTTTGATGAGCCCTAACAAACATACCCAGTAATGTAATCACCGCTGGAATAGAAATATATAGAACATTTCCATCATCCTTAAATATTCCCTTGTGTCCCTTTGCAGAAAAATGACTCCCTCCCAGCCCCTGGTAACCACTGATCTAACTTCTATCCCTGTAGTTTTGCCTCTTCCAGAATGTCATATTTTGTGTCCACCTTCTGTCACATAATGCTTTTAAGATCCATCCATGTTTTTGCATATATTGGAATTTTGTTCCTTTCTTATTGTTGAGTAATGGTGCGTTGGATGGACCATGGAATTCCAGTTTGTTTAACCATTTGCTAGTTAGTGGACTTTTAAGTTGTTTTCAGTTTTAGGCTATTATGAATAAGGTTCCTAGACACGTGCACATAGAAGTCTTTGGAAGATGTAGGTTTCCATTTCTCTTGGTAAACAGGAGGGGGATCACTGCATCACATGGCAGGTGTATGTTGAGCTGGATAAGAAATCACCAAACTGTTTTCCAAAGTGGCCGTACCATCTTACATTCATACAATGTGTGAATGTTCTAGCTGCTCCTAATCCTCTACAACACTTAGTAGGTTTTTTTTTTCTGGTTTTGTTTTAGCGATTCTATTATAATAAGTATGTAATAGTATGTCATCACAGTTTTAGTTTGCATTTCTCTAATGACTAATTATATGGAACATTTAAAAAATTTATTTATTTGCCATCTTTTCTTTGGTGAAATCTTTGTTTAAATCTGGCTGACTTTTAAAACTTGGGATGTTTGCCGGGCATGGTGGCCCATGCCTGTCTGTAATCCCAGCACTTTGGAAGGCCAAGGTGAGCAGATCACTTGAAGCCAGGAGTTTGAGACCAGCCTGGCCAACGTGGCGAAACCCCAGCTCTACAAAAAATACAAAAATTAGCCGGGCTTGGTGGTGCGTGCCTGTAGTCTCAGCTACTTGGGAGGCTGAGGCAAGAGAATCACTTTACCCTCAGAGAGGGAGGTTACTGTGAGCCAAGATCGCACCACTGCACTCCACCCTGGGTGACAGAGGAAGACTCTGTCTCAAAAAAAAAAAAACAAAGAAAAAAATTGGGATGTTTATTTTCTTATGGTTGAGTTTTGACTGCTTTTTGTATATTCTGGATGCAAGTCTTATATGAGATCTGTGTTTTGTAAATCTCAGCTTCTAGTATGTGGCTTGTCTTTTTATTTTCTTAATGGTGTCTTTCAAAATGCAGAAGATTTACATTTTGATAAGGTCTAATTTATCATTTTTTAAAATGGCTCATGCTGTTTTTTTGAAAGCTAAACCCATGGCTGCAAAGATGTTTCCCTATGTTTTATTGCAGAAGTTTTTTAGGTTTTACATTTAGGTCTATAATTCATTTTGAGTTAATTTCGTATGAGGTGTGAGATATAAGTCAAGGTTTATTTGCTTTTGTATGCATATCCTGGCTTTATTTTCTGAGCACTGTTATGCTTGGTGGTGGGAGGTGGTACGTCAGAGGCAAAGGGATCTCCAGCTTGGAAGTCTTGCTGTGGCTCTCAAGCTACAGTGGCTCTGCCATTAAGACCTCTTCATTTCTATGCAATAGATAGGGTATAGATCTTTTGTCTCTCTACAAGGTTCTGTCAGTGAAGTCAGACTTAGGGCTGACTGCCGTGGCATATCTGGGAAGGGCTTCTGGGGTTAAAGACCGGTGCTCTGAGGCCTAGAGCCTGGGGTTGCTCTTGGTTTATTTAGACAAGTCTCCTGACATTTATTAACTCTCTGCCACTAGAGGGGCTGGAGAACTGCACATGGGTCCTGCCTTTCCTCCTGCCTGTCCAGTTTGCCTGAGGTCCCAGGGTCAGTGGGAGAAGGTCAAGTCAGCGTTCAGAGTTCAAGGTTTTCCCTGGAGGATCTGGGTGTCCCACAGTCATCCTTAAGACGATGCAGCTCTCTCATCTTTTTCTTTCCACTTTGTCAGTATTTCTCTAGTGGTATAATCAAACTAAAATAAAGATGTAAGGAAAGTCAGGAAGCAAAAACAAAAGGCTGGAAGAGTTCGCTTGTGGGCAATACATCTTGTTGGTTGCTGGTAGAGATACATGCACCTCTAGAGGCATTCTGCTGCTGCTAGTGTGAGGCTGAATGGCTAAGGGGCAGTGGCCAGGGATCTGGGGTCATCCTGGTCTACTTCCCCAATGCCACCTTGATCTACCTGGAATTCACAAGAGACTGGTTACTTCCTCGCTTATAGCTCTCATCCAAGCCCTCTTCCCAAAGCACGGCAATTGTGGGAGATCTCTCATCCATATGTTCCTTCCTGTCCCCTTTCCAGTCCACTGTACTCCATATCACAGTGCTGATTCAGGCTGTCTCATTTCTCAGGGAAATCTTTAGCTCACAAAAGCCATGGGGCACTAGAAGCTAGGTGCTAGGGACCTGGCACACGCATGCATCCCCAGCACCCAACTCCTAGCGCCCCACGCAATTCAGGCAGACAGAAATGAGCGGGGGTACTTTTGCTTCCTTGCAGAACCCCTCATGGGTTCTCATGTAGTAGCTTAGGTGAGTCAAATAAAACTTCTGCCAGCAGAGGGCGCACGTTCCAGAGCTGGCTCTGCGCGGGTCTCCGCCCTCAGCAGTAATTCCTGCACTAAGTGGATCTGAATTTTTAGAGTGCAATCCAGGCACCCGCCTTTTTAAACAAGAACCTCAGATGACTTGATGCACACTCTGAGACATGCCAAAAGAGAGTCTGGACTCTTCCACTGCCTCCCTCTCCCTGGTACCTCGACCCAGGTACTCTGTGTTATGCTGATCGTCTCTGCTTCGTACCTCCATGCCCAGCTGTGACTGCTGCCGACAACACGTTGCTGTGGGCATCTGTATTTAACCAGAACAACCCTGTCCTTAGACTCTAAGTTGACTGGTCAAAGAGGGAAACCTTGCAATGGAATTAACAAAAAACCACGCTGTTCTATATATAACCAACATTTCCCCCCCTTACCTCCCTCACTCCCAATCCCAAGCTTGTTCTTTCAGCCTTCAAGGCTGGTTTCTCCTGGTGGAGCAGGAAGGCTTAGGTGAGAGCACATATTTTGATATTCCACACATTTGGGTTCAAGTACTGACAGTTTACAGCTACATGGTGACAGTGGGTCAGTTATATATGCTCCATAATCCTCAGTTTACTCATCTGTGAAAACAGGATAAAGAAAGACCCTACCATATAATGTTCCAGGGAAGATCCAATACAGTAATGCATGTAGCAGGGCATTAAAAAGGATTAGAAGACTGACATGTGAAGGCAATATTTAAGAAATTGGGATTGTTTAATCTGGACAAGGAAGAAAATCCTGAAAGAATTTCTATATTTCCAGGCATCAGAAGTAATAAACACAGACATTGATGATTTTATGTGCTTTTATTCTTTTCTGTATGTATTAAGGTATGGTTACATGTGATGTAATTTGTATTGAACTGTAACATTTTTCAGACAAATGAATTAACAAATTAGAAAGACTCCTTGGTCAACCACATGCCTTGATTTTTGGTTTGGAAAATGAGGATGATTTTTACCTCGTAATTGTCTTGGGGGAAGGTTTGCAGGATGTGGTAGGGCAGCAGCTGTTCCTAAAACAGAATTATCCAAACTGATATGTTACTGGGAATCAGTGAAAGTCTCCGTAAAGCCAGAGAGCTAAGAAATGGTCCAGGTTTTGCTCACTGATAAGTTGACTGGAGTAAATCAGGAATCACTACTAGGGACATGGAAAAATAGACTGGGTTCACTCAGTCCATTTCCTATTGATGTTTCCTCAGCTGGAAAAAGCCCCCACTTATCCAAAGCAGACTAGTGCTTTAAAAGAGCTGAAGTGCTACCTAAGGACAGGATACGATCTAACAATAGTCATAATAATTATTATTACTTTCACCAACCAGACTGAGCAAGGATATACATCCCAGTGCTTTGATCTCATTTCCAGTATCCCCCTTCTCTAAAGATGCTTGACAATTCTTTCTTGTCTGACTCTGCAAGTCCTGAGCAATTTAAATTTTAACACTTTTGTTTGCTGACAGGGCACCCCAAATCCCGAATCAGATTTAATGCAATGTTAATGCTATTTATTTTTCTTGCTGCAATAAGTTTATATTAGCCATTTAGTGGCTTACATTGTTCAAAAGGAGTTGTATCAGCAGGCACTTTTCTGTAACATCTGGGCACTTGGAAACATAATACTTAAATGCAACCTGAGTTTAAAGCCTTCCACGGACAGATGGCTAATTTTATTGATCTAATCTTTCAGTTAGGAATAGATCCCATGATCCTTTGCTTGTAATTCTTAGAGTGAGCAGAGAAATAAATAAAATGGGTGATGGCTGTGAATTAGGCACCTGTTATATTGTCTGTAATTTATTTTTAAAATACTTCTGTATAAACAGTGACTGTATGAATTACTTTAATCTCTACCCTAGGGGAGCTTAGTTAACACTTGAAGCAATCCAGACTAGAAGGCACTGCTCTGGCATAAGAATTTACATCTATTTTCATCTCTTGGTGATTGTGCCATGCCAGTGGTTAAATATTTGGAACTTCACCTCTGTCTTAGGCAGGAATCCAGACTGGTTAGTGATTATTTGAAGAACTTTACTATGATGTTCAAAGTGGCAGCAAAAATACTTAGAATGATGTTATCAGATATTCACACTAGAGGGTTCAGTAATTAGCATAAATGATGTTAGATGCAATGTTTTTATTGGTGAAATATGTGATTAACTAGAAAGATTATTCACGTCCCTCTATTTTTACGTGGACAAAGAGTAAGAATCCAGCAACTCCAGAAATCAAGCTACTTTGGAGTGGCTGAATACAGCTAGAGCTCCATTCATTTCTGTGTTTCCCTCACACAACAGTAGACTCACTTGCCTGGCCCCACCCGGCAAGATGGTCTGCCGATTTTGCCATTAGAATATTGATGTACCTCTCTCAGCAGATATAAGCAGGTGCTTGTATTAATTAGTGTAATTAGCATTACCTATTGTAACAAATCCAAATCTTGGTGGCTTGACACAAAATTTATTTTTTGGACTTAGTCTAAGTCCACATTGGATGTTCCTTTCTAGGCAGCTCGCCTCAGCTGTCTTCCTCCAAAGGGTGACTTGAAGACTCAAGTCATTCTGTCTTTAATACCACCATCTTGTAATACCACCATCTTTAAAATGGACCTCCAGGGTGGGAAGTAAAGAAAAAGAAGTCTTGTAAGAGATTTTCTGTGCCAAATCAGAATATGGTCATGTTGCCCCAACCCAACTGTAAGGTTTCTGGGAAATGTGGTTCAGTAGTGTGCACAGGAAGAAAAATAACCAGATGTGGTAGGTTGTCTCTGATGCAGTGCTTTGGAGTTCCTGAAATGACAAGAGGAAACATCACCAAATTTACAGCAGCAGGTTGTATGATAATTTTTGTGGCTTCTTGCCCATGGATATTTTATACGTGGCAGATTTGACTTGGAATTTGCTTTTGTTGTAGTGTACAACCTGGTTGAAAAGCAAATAGTTACCATCTACTTTTACTTGCTGGAGGCCACCACAATTTTAAAAAGGAATCTAAAAACTAAACAGTCAAATTGATTTAGGCCAGTTTGAAGTAAGGTTCAAAAATATGTATATGGGTAAGTGCATATGTGCTATATGTTACTATATATTTCTTACATTTTACAAAAGGTAAAATTAATCCCTTCAAAAAAAGTTGGCCAGGCTCAGTGTCTCACACCTGTAACTGGGAGGCTGAGGTGGTGGGTGAATCACTTGAGCCCAGGAGTTTGAGACCAGCCTGGGCAATATGGCGAAACCGCATCTCTACTAAAATACAAAAAATTAGCCAGTTGTGGTGATGTGCACACTTACAGTCCCAGCTACTCAGGAGGCTGAGGTGGGAGGACCACCTGAGCTCAGGAAGTTGAGGCTGCGGTGCAACATGATCCTGCCACTGCACTCCAGCCTGGGCGATGGGAGTGAGACCCTGCCTCAACAGCAACAACAACAACAACAACAACAACAACCAAGAATTCACTACCCAGTGGATTAACTAGAGTGAGTTTCTAAGGCATATCAACTAGAACTCTAGTCCCTCCCGCCCCTAGTTTACAAGAAACTC
This sequence comes from Hylobates moloch, assembly GCF_009828535.3. Taxonomy (NCBI): domain Eukaryota; kingdom Metazoa; phylum Chordata; class Mammalia; order Primates; family Hylobatidae; genus Hylobates; species Hylobates moloch. The sequence continues at coordinate 34,631,443 of NW_026652292.1, forward strand.
CTTCTGTTTGTGTCCCATAACAAAAAGGACTGACTAGTCATGGTAGAATATTCAGTAAGAGTTGCTTCTTAAATTATAAAAAAATCTTTTTTTTAGACACCACAGCCTTCTTTGATGAAGGTGAAGATGGTGTGGGCTGATCTCAACAAAAACAAATTGACACAGTTGGTTGAACCACTGCACTTTTCTTTTCTTTTCTTTTCTTTTTTTTTTTTGAGACGGAGTCTTGCTCTGTCTCCCAGGCTGGAGTGCGGTGGCACAATCTCGGCTCACTGCAAGCTCTGCCTCACAGGTTCACGCCATTCTCCTGCCTCAGCCTCCCGAGTAGCTGGGACTACAGGTGCGTGCCACCATGCCTGGCTAATTTTTTGTATTTTTAGTAGAGATGGGGTTTCACCGTGTTAGCCAGGGTGGTCTCGATCTCCTAACCTCGTGATCCGCCTGCCTCGGCCTCCCAAATTGCTGGGATTACAGGTGTGAGCCGCTGCGCCCAGCCTGAACCACTGCACTTTTCAAAGCACTTCTCAAAATGATCTTATTTGATCTTTGCAATCCTTGCCCTACCAGGAAGTCAGGGCAGATGACTTAACAAAAAGGAAATAGCCAGGACATGAACCTAGGTCATCCAGCCTCTATTTAGCCCTTGTTGCTTCCCATCAACCCAGCGGTGTTTCTGCAGCTAATGGATAGCAGCGTGATCATTGCTATGTGCTTGAGTCTAGCTCTGCAGCCAGGAGGGACCTCGTCAAGAAGACACGCTCTTCATCCAAGCTTCACTTAGAAAGACTCCACGCGTGTCATGAGACACTCTGTAGAGTGACCTGGGATAGCTTTCAGTCACGCTCCTCACTGGTTGGTATGTGGGGAAAGTGGCTTATTTTACAAAATGCTGGATGACTACAGGTCTGTTTGCAACTGAGAAGCAGCTGTAGCAGCTGGAGGATATCCCCAAAATCTTTTCAGATGTCTTCTATGGAAAACCCTTTTGGGATCTCAAGGACCACCCAGATGACACAGCCTGGCTCTGAAGCTTTCCATCCCTCCACAATTTAGCCATCCTCTTTAGTAGCAAATGATATTTGTTAGACCTTCAATGTGGCATATTTCAAGGTTTATCATTCCAGTCTCAAGATTTCTGTTAGTTTCTCAAACATCTCTTTGATGTTCTGGGAATTCCTAATTGCTGTAGTTAAATAAACCATTAGTTTGAAAAAAAAAAAAAAAAAGCATTCATTTGATAGTTGTTTTTAAGTAATTGACAAGCTTAGTCACAACCTACACCCATAATACACATCCCTTCAGCTTGAAGGACTCCAGTCAGACAGACCTGGGTTTGAATTCTAGCTTTAAAATTTATTGCTGTCTGATTCCAGATTGAATAGTTTCTTTATGCCTTATGTATTTCATCTGAAATTTAAGGTTCATAATACCTACTACAAAGGTTTTGTGTGATAAATAAATGAGAAACTATGATGACGGAAGATATACCTACAAAAGTACCCAAACATTTGATACATAATGGGCACTCCAATGTTAGTGCATATTAATTAGATTCATTGTGGTCTATAGAGTTTATAGAGTGGTAGAGATGTTAACTTTTCTATATTTATTGTAACCCCAAATATTGACAACATTGACATAAATGTGTTATTGAGCTTAGACATCCATGAAAGTGGAAGTGAAAATAATTTCATTTCCTTAATTTCATATTATGAATTATTAGAGTTCATTTCCTCAAATGAAGACTTTTGGTGTTTATATTAGTCGTAAAGTTATTGATATTGATGAAAGAGTTGGAGTCAGCTTTGAGTTTAATAAAAACACCCAACCTTTGTTTTGGACTTTGTACAAAATCAAGAAGGAAGGATCAGGCCACTATAGTAGTAATAGATTTTTCAGGCATCAGCTGCATGGCTCCCTACCTTGAAAGACATTATTTGCAGTTAGAATATCAAAATTTCTTTAGCTACTTTTTTACTGTGATATTAAGAGGATAAACGTAAAAGATGCTATTTCTATGATGTGTTCTCCGTCTTCATTTTGCTTCAACCATACTCTACCAGAATAATCTTCCCAAAATGAAGTTCTAATCCTATCACTGTTGCATTTAATATTCTTTTCTGGCTCACTACTGCTTTCCAAACTCTAAAGCTGGGCCTCTGAAATCTGCCACAATATAGCCCCAACTCACTTTCCTGTCTTTTCACTGAATACATGCCTGTATTCCAGCCAGGATAGATTATTTGCTATTCCATAGACCTCCTCTTCACTTTCCCAATGCTGACTGTTGTCCACATGTTGATCTGACCCTTTGGAATACCCTTCCCTTATCTCTACCCAAGGAAACACAAACTTCAAAGCATGTCCCAGTTACCTCCAGTTCTATGAAGTCTTCTTGTACTCTTCCAGCCAGAAGCCATTCCTCTCTTCTCCCTTTCTACTTTATATTATCTGTCTACCTGACTCATGTCTTTTGTTAGATTTGTAACTTGGTCAAGAAAAGCACCATGACTTCTCTACTTTTGTATCCCCTGCATTGCCTAATGGATTATCTTACACATGGTTGGCCCTTCACAGACAGTTATGGAATGGAAAACAATGGCTTCCTTTGGGGCAAATACATTTTCACGTTGTGTGATTAATTTGATCCTACTCTCAGCTTCTGAATTCATTTCATACAGAAAAAGTGTCACTTCCATGTGCCAACATTTTTGCACAACATATGCAGACATTTGAAAACCCACATTTCAGTATGATTCAGAGAAGTGAAAGCCCCAGGGAGTCACTTTGAAGCAATATATAATTTAAATCCCACCTACATGCTGCCAAAGGCTATTGGAATAGTGGGGTTTTAAGGAGACTCTGATGGAGTCTGTGCTGTGAAATATGTCATGTTCAATACCTAGAGAACAGCTAGAGCTTGAAGTAATGCATGGGGCTGCCTCGGACTTGCTTTATCATGTCTTTGGAGGCTAAGAAGCAAAGGCAATACCATTTACTCATACACTGAAAAGTAGTAGGTGGGGAGGGGTTAAAATAGTCCAGTGTTTAACAATCCTCCTTCCTCCACTTCCCTTTAAAACCAAAGGAAAGAGAGGCTTGTGTGGGAATGGCATCGGAGGTATGATTGAAAAGGTCAAGTTGCAGGAAAAGGGATAAAGCTAGTCCAATCTGCCGTAATGAGATCTAACTGTGAGGTCATAAGTAAAACAGTACTCCAGTTCTTCAACATTCTTCTTCAATTTTATTGTACTGACCCTGGCTTGCTTGTGAAGATCAATTCTGTATTCCCTTGAAAGCAAAGCAGCCAAAAGCTAGAGTGTTTGCAAAGGATTTTTCGTTCTTTGTTTTTTAAGAACCAACATGCCTGATAAAAATGAACACTCCTGGTAAGTCCTATTGAAAGCAACCAATTGACTGAAACATTCATCAGTTGACTTTTTGAGAGGTGTGTGTATGTGTGTGTGTGTGTGTGTGTGTGTGTGTGTGTGTGTCTGTGTCTGTGTATAACCTAAAAGTAACCTGTATTATAATAGCAGTTAAAAATAAACTAAATTGTTTTGAAGTGGTGAAGTATTAGTGATACATGTACCAATGTCTGAAATTTAATTTGAAATACATTTAAAAAAATAAGATTTAGAATAGGAGGATGGTATAAGATGGTGGAATAGGACTCTCCAGCAATCATTCCCCTGCATAAACATCTATTTGGATAACTACCCATGCATGAAAATACTTCACAAGAGCTAGAGAAACCAGGTTAGAGATCACTGTACCTAGTTATAGCATAACAATAAGAAAAGACACATTGAAGAAGGTAGGAAGGACAGTTATACATTACCCATGTCACCTCTTCCCCAGCAATAGGCAGCACAGCATGGAGAGACATACCATACACTTGAGGGAAAGAAAGAGAAATAAGCCTAGGACTTTGCTTTGCACTCTAATACTGGGCTCACCACAGTAAAACCCAGCACTGGGAAGTCCTACACAGCCCGATGACAGGCTGATACCCACAGACATAGCCCCTAGACCTGTCCCAACACCAGATGGGAACACATAGCCCCTGCAAGATGGACTCAAGTTCTGGCCTGCATCACTGCTGGCCAACTACAGAGGCTTTGGACTCCAGATAATCCCTAGTGACAGGAAGGCCTCAGAAGGTGTGACTTTTGGGCATGCCCCAGTGCTGTACTAGCTTCAGTGGCCATGGGCTTTGGTTACACGTCAGCACTGCAGCAGCCTCAGCAACCATGAGATTCTAGCCCAGTGCTGTGACAGCTTTAGCAACCATGGGACTTCAGCTTGGCACTGTGCTGGCTGTGACAGACCTGGGCTTAGAGGGCCCCCATGCACTGCAGTGTGTGCAGTAGTCACAGTCTTGGGGACCACACCCTGACAACCTGCCCAAAATCTCTAGATAGGCTTACTATCGAAGGACATTCCTAGACACAGCTAGACTGTGAACACTGGAATAAGTATCTGCTTCATCAATGTGCAGACATTGACACATGACCAAAATGATCAAGAACAATTAGGGAAACATGACATCATCAGATGCACAAAATAAGGTGCCAATGACTAGCCCTCAAGAGATGGAGCACTATGAACTTCTTGACAAAAAATTCAAAGTAGCTGTTTTAAGGAAGTTCAATGAACTTCAATAAAATGCATAGAAACAGTTAAATGAAATGAAGAAAAGAATAAGTGACCAGAATGATAAATTTAATAGAGAAATATTAAAAAATCAAATATTGTAACTGAAAAATACAGTGAACAAAATGAAAAATATATCAACAGCAAAGTTGATTAAACAGAAGAAACAATCTGTGAACTTGAAGATATTTGAAAATATACAGCGAGGATTAAAAAGAAAAAATGAAAAAAGAATGAAGAAAGCTTACAGTATTTATGGGATAGCATCAAAACAGCAAATGTTTGAGTCATTGGCATTCAAGAGGGAGTAGAAGAAAGACAAAGGGGTAGAAAGCTTATTTAAAGAAATAATGGCAGAAAACTTTTCAAATCTGGAGAAAAATACAAATATCAAATTATAGGAATGCCAAAGGTCTCTAATCAGATTAAATCCAAATAAGGCTGTCTCAGGACATATTATAATCGAACTGTCAAAGATAAAAGACAAAGAGAGGATCCTGAAAGCAGCAAGAGAAAAGAAGCAAATAACATATAAGGGATTTCCAATATGCCCAGCAGCAGACTTCTCGGGAAAAAACTTACAGGCCAAGAGAGGGTGGGATGATATACTCGGTTCTGAAGGACAAAAACTACCAACCAAGAATACTGTACCCAGCAAAGCTGTCCTTCAGAAATGAAGGATAGATAAAGACTTTCCCAGACAAACAAAAGCTGAGGAAATTTATCACCACCAGATCTGTCTTACAAGAAATGCTAAAGGGAGTTCCTCAGGCTGAAAGAAAAGGGTGCCAATGAGTGATAAAAAAAACATCTGAAAGTATAAAACTGAATGGTAAAAGTAAGTAAACAGTCAAATTCAGAATACTCTAATACTGTAATGGTGGTGTATAAATCACTTACATCCTTAGTATTAATGTTAAAAGACAAACTGTTCAATAATAACTACAATCATTTGTTAAGGGATATGAAACATAAAAATGTAAATTGTGACATCAAACATTCAAAATGTGGACGGGTAGTGGAGTTAAAGTGTAGAGACTTTTTTTTCCCAATCAGAGTTAAGTTGTTGTTAGCTTAAAATAACTTGTTATAACTATAAATGTTTTCTGTAAGACTCGTGGTAACCACAGAGCAAAACCTATAATATACACACTGAAAACAAGAGGCAAGGAATCAAAAATACTACCAGGGAAAACTACTTAACCAGAAAGAAATATGGTAAGAAAAGATGAAAAGATCTACTAGAAAATAATTTTAAAATGGTGGTAATAAGTGTGTGCCTATCAATAATTACTTTGAATATAAATTGATCAAATTCTCCAATTAAAAGACATAAAGTGGCTTGAAAAACAAGACCCATCTATACACTGCCTATAAGAGGCTCACTTCACCTGTAAAGACACATATAGGCTGAAAGTGAATGGATGCAAAAAGATATTCTGTGCAAATGGAAACCAAAAGAGAACAGTAGTAACTATGCTTATATCAGATAAAATAGACTTTAAGTCAAAAACTATAAAAAGAGAAAAAAAAGATCAGTATATAATGATAAAGGAGTCAGTTCAGCAAGCAGATGTAACAGTTGTAAATATATGTATACCCAACACCAGAGTACATAAATATATAAAGCAAATATTAATAGAACTGAAGGGAGAGATAGATTGCAATACAGCAATATGAATAGTAAGGGACTTCAATACCCCACTTTCATTAATGAACAGACAGAAAATCAGCAAAGGAACACTGGATTTAAACTGCATTCCGGACCAACTGAACCTAACAAACACATATAGAACATTCTGTCTAACAGTTGAAGAATACACAATTTTCTTAACTGCACATGGAACATTATTCAGGATACATTATATATTAGGCCACAAAACAAGTCTTAACAAATTTAAGAAGATTGAAATTATATTAAGTATCTTTTCAGCATAAAGCTAGACATAAATAACAGAAGGAACATTGGGAAAATCGCAAATACATGGAAATTAAACAAATTGCTCCTGAACCACCAATGGGTCAATGAAAAAATTAAAAGATAATTTATTAGTCCATTTTCTTGCTGCTGATAAAGACATACCTGAGACTGGGAAGAAAAAGATTTAATGGACTTACAGTTCCACATGGCTGGGGAAGCCTCATAATCATGGGGGAAGGCAAGGAGGAGCAAGTCATGTATATGGATGGCAGCAGGCAAAAAGAGCTTGTGCAGGGAAACTCCCCTTTTTAAAACCACCAAATCTTATGAGACTTACTCACTATCATGAGAACAACAAGAGAAAGACCTGTCCTCATGATTCAGTTATCTCCCACTGGGCCCCTCCCACAACACATGGGAATCATGGGAGCAACAAGATGAGATTTGGGTAGGGATGCAGGGCCAAACCAATCAGATAAATTAAACTGTTTCTTGAGAAAAATGAAAAATAGAATTACAACATATCAAAGCCTGTATGATAAAGCAAAAGCAGTTCTAAGAGGGAATATTTTAGCAATAAATGCCTAATAAAAAAGGAAGAAATATATCATTTAAATAACCTAACATTGTACCTCAAGAAACTAGAACAAGAAAATAAACTAAACTCAAAATTAGTACAAGAGAATAATAAAGACTAGATCAGAAATAAATGAAATATAAACCAGGAAAACAATAAAAAGATCAACAAAACAAAGAGTTGGTTTTTTTTAAAAGATAAATCGAATTGACAAACTGTTAGCTAGACTAGAAAAAAAAAGAGAAGAGTAAATAAATAAAAATCAGGATGAAAAAGGATGTATTACTGTGATACCACAGAAACACAAAGATCACAAGAGACTCCTATAAATAATTATACACCAACAAATTGGATAATCTAGAAAAAATGGATAAATGTTTGGCCACATACAACCTATCAAGACTAAATTACGAATAGAAAATCTGAACATACCAACAATGAGTAAAGAGATTGAATCAGTAATCAGAAGTCTCCCATCAAAGAAAAGCACAGAACCTGATGGTGTCACTAGTGAATTCTACCATACATTTAAAGAAGAACTAATACCTATTTTTCTCAAACTCCTCTAAAAGAATTTAAGAGGAGGGAATACTTCCAAACTCATTCTACAAGGCTAGCAGTACCCGATACCAAAAATCAGATAAGGATATAACAAGAAAGAAAACTACAGGCCGATATCCCCAGCAAACTTGAATACAGAAATATTCAACAAAAAATTAACAAACCAAATTCAACAGTGTATTAAAAAATCATTCACCATGATCAAGTAGGATTCATCCCTGGGATGCAAGGATGGTTCAACATACACAAATCAATAAATGTGATACCTCACATTAACAGAATGAAGGACAAATACTGTATGATCATCTCAACAAATGCAGAAAAGGCATTTGATGAAATTCAACATTCCTTCACCATAAAAAGTCTCAACAAATTAGGCATAGAGGGAATGTACCTCAACATAATAAAGGCTGTATATGACAAACCCACAGCCAATATACTGAACAAGGAAAAGTTGAAAGCTTTTTTTCTAAGATCTGGAATGAGATAAGGATGTCCATTTTCCCTACTCTTATTAAACATTGCACTGGAAGTTCTAGCCAGAGAAATTAGGCAAGATAAAGAAATAAAAAGCTCTAAATTGGAAAGAAGAAGTGAAACTGTCCCTCTTTGCAGATGACATGATTTTATGTATAGAGAAGACCATAGATGCCACTAAAAAGCTGTTGGAACTGATTAAAAAAAAATCAGTAAAGTTGCAGGATACAAAATTAACCTGCAAAATCAGTAGCATTTCTAGCAAACTGTCTGAAAAACAGTCAAGAAAACGATCTTGTGAATAATAGATACAAAAATTGAAATACTGAGGAATACATTTAAGCAAAGAGGTGACAGATCTCTACACTGAAAAACTATAAAATATTTACGAAAGAAATTGAAGAAGACACAAATAAATGGAAAGATATCCAATATGCACAGATTAGAAGAAAGAATATTGTTAAAATGTCCATAATACCCAAAGCAATTTACAGATTCACTGCAATCCCTATCAATATACCAATGACATTCTTCACAGAAATAGAAAAAAAAAATCCTAAAATTTGTATGGAACCACAAAAGGCCCCAAATAACCACAGCAATCTTGAACAAAAAGAACAAAGCTGGAGGCATCACACTACCTGACTTCAAAGTACACTAAAAAGCTATAGTAATGAAAACAGCATGGTAGTGGCATAAAAACAGACACATAGACCAGTGGAACAGAATAGAGAGTCCAAAAGTAAATCCACACATTTATAGCCAGTTGATTTTTGACATAAATGGTAAGAACACTCATTAGGGAAAGGATAGTGTATTCAATAACTATGCCAGGAAAAAAAACTGGACGTCCACATGCAGAAGAATGAAATTAAACTCTTATCTCTTATGATATACAAAAATCAACTCAAACTGGATTAAAGACTTAAATCTAAGACCGAAAACTATTAAATTACCAGAAGAAAACATAGCCAAAGAGTTCTATAACATTGATCTGGTCAATGATTTTTTTGTTTTTTTTTTCCGAGACAAGTCTTGCTCTGTCACCCAGGCTGGAGTGCATGGCACGAACTCAGCTCACTGCAACCTCCGCCTCCTGGATTCAAGCAATTCTCCTGCCTCAGCCTCCCGATTAGCTGGGATTACAGGTGTGTACCACCACACCCGGCTAATTTTTGTATTTTTAGTAGAGATGGGGTTTCACCATGTTGGCCAGGCTGGTCTCGAACTCCTGACCTAAATTGATCCACCTGTCTTGGCCTCCCAAAGTGCTAGGATTACAGGCATGAGCCACCGTGCCCGGCCTCTGGTCAATGATTTTCTTTTGAATATAATTTCTGGGATAAAGCACAGGCAACAAAAGGAAAAAGACAAATGAGATCCATCAAACTAAAAGTTTCTGCACATCAAAGGGAACAAACATTCAACAGAGTGAACAGACAAACTACAGAATGAGAGAAAATATTTGCAAACTATATATCTGATAAGGGGCTAATATCCAAAATATATAAGGAACTAAAACAATTCAATAGTAAGAAAACAAATAACACAATTAAAAAGTAGGCAAAAGATCTGAATAGACATTTCTCAAAAGAAGACATACAAATGGCCAACAGGAATATGAAAAAATGCTCAATAATATCACTAATCATCAGAGAAATGCAAATCAAAATTGCAATGAGATATCATCTTACCCCAGTTAGAATGGCTGTTATCAAAAAGGCAAAAGATAACAAGCGTTTGTGAGGATGTGGAGAAAATGGAATTTTTATTTACTATTGGTGGGAGTGTAAATTAGTATAGCCATTATAGAAAGCAGTATGGAGCTTTATCTAAAAATTAATAGAACTACTATATGATCCAGCAATCCCACTAGTGGGCATATATCAAAAAGAAATGAAATCAGCACCTTGAAGAGATATCTGCACTCCCATGTTTATTGCAGCACTAGTCTCACTAGCCAAGATACGGCATCAACCTAAGAGTTCGTCAACAGATGAACAGATAAAGAAAATGTGGTGCATATCTACAATCATATATTATTCAGCCATAATAAAAAGAAGGAAATCATGTCATTTGCAACAACACGGATGAACCTGGAAGGCATTATGTTAAGTGAAATAAGCCTGGCACAGAAAGACAAATACCACATGGTCTCACTCACATGTGGAGTCTAAAAAAGTTGATCTCATAGCACTAGAGATTAGAATGGTGGTAACCAGAGGCTGGGTGGTTAGTGGGGAAGGGAGTTAGGGTAATGTTGGCTAAAGGATAACTACAGTTAGATAGGAATAAGTTCAAGAGAGCTATTGTACAGCATGCTAAGTATAGTTGATGATATATTGTATTATTGAAAAATGCTAACAGTAGATGTTAAGTGGGCCTAACATACTGATAACTATGTGAGGTAATGCATTTGTTAATTAGCTAGACTTAACCATTCCACAATGTATATATACTTTAAAACATCATGTTGTACACAATAAATATACACAATTTGATCTTTCAACTAACAAAAATTTTAAAGAAGCTAAAAAAACAAGATAAACTGATGATGAAGAGAGGGACAGATTGTTGGATAGATATATGATAAAGCCAGTATAGATTCTGCCAGGTGATGCACATACACATATTCACTCGAAAATTCTTTTACTTTTCTGTATGCTTGAATATTTTTATAATAAAGTGATGATGGAAAAATATGAACTACCAACAAAAGAAACTACCAGTTTGAAGACATAAATAACTATAAATCTTTACCCATAGTGAGTTTCCGGCATGTTCTGCTGTGCACCCACATACTGGTGGGTTTGCTACGATTGTTCCGCTCTTCACTCCACAGTTACTGTCAGCTCTTCTCTGCCCTGCTCAGTGTTCTATGGGGCCTGACCCCACCAGCTGTGTCACCTACTCCTTTGCCCCCTGGCTTCTTTGGGTTCAGCCAATGGGAGGCACCTAAAGGAGATCAAAGGAGAGCAGGGGAGAGAATTTGTTTCTTTTCCTCCCTTCCCACCCCCACCACCCCAATTCCTCTCTCCTTTAGTACAGCTTCTCTGGCCACAGCTGTGTCTCTCTGCAACTACATACAGCCCCTGGCCCTCCATGGCTTCCAACTCTGGCTGGCTCCATGACACTACTCTCCAGTTGCACTCTTGGCCCTGGGTAGTAACAATGTCTTATTGGTGCTGGTCTCTGGGTGCGTCAGGGTCCCCTGCCTTTCCTTAAAGCTGCTCACACCTCTGTAAGTTTTCTAATTGAAATCTTTCTATGATTAAGTAAATTCCTCTTATTGCCGGGATCCTAATTGATACCTTTGGTACTACTGCTTTGTAATATATGCCTATTTATATTTTTCTCCTTAGGCATAAGCATAAGGTTTTGATTTGTGTTTAGTTTGCATTCAGAACTCTCTGAGAATTAGGTCTGATCTAGCTGAAGGATGCCTGCTGTAAATTCATGCAGTAACTGTAGTGTAAGAGAAACCATGATTTTTGAGGATGAGCTACCCCTGGGCCTAAATCTGACCAACTGGATAAGGGGATGTTAAGACTGACATAGGGATAGCTGTGTGGTGTTGAGAAATGATTGCAGTGGTGTCCAGGACTCAACAGAATTCTATGAATAAGTTCTAGAGATCCCTTATACAACCTTGTGCCTGGAGTCAACAACATTGTATTTTACACTTAATCTGTTAAGAGGGTAGATCTTCTTAGGTTCTTTTACCCGCAAATATTTTTAAAAACTTAGTTCTGTTACACATATTATGCTAAGTTTTGATTAAAGTATGAACTAAATAAAGAGATAAGCTAAGCATCATATCTAGTGTTGCCAGATAAAATACAGGATGCCCAGCTGAATTTGAATTTCAGATAAATAACAGATAATTTTATAAAAAAAATCATTGGATCAAACAAATAATTTTTAACGTAGAGCTATCCCAAATATTGCATGGGACATATTTATATGAAAAAAAATCATTGTTTATCTGAAGTTCAAATTTAACTGGATATTCTGTGTTTCTGTTTGCTAAATCTGGGAGCTCTAATCATATAATAATTATAGTAATGTGTCATATTATGTTTTCTCAGTCTCAATGCCTCTTGTGCCTGATGGTAATAGCCATATGTCTTTTGTGGAGGTGGCACAGGGGGAAATTGAGCATGACATTTGGAAGAGGACTGATAGGTATTTGGATCTGGACTCTATCTTTACTAGCTAGGTGAAATGGGGCCAGAAAATTAACCTTCCACATGATTTACCACCTTGCCCCAATAAAATGGGTTTACTACACAAGACTTGCAGATTCTGTAAGATTGGCCAACAATAAATTGACTGTGCTTGATACACTGTAGCTGCTAAGGAAGATAAAGTTATTTTATTGTTCTACTTATTCTAATAAAAATAATTTAACTGGAAAAATAATTCTAAGAACCTAAAGGCTTCTGGACACAAATGAAATAAAGGGAAGATAATTCTTCATCTCTTGAGAGTCATCATGAACCCAAACTAACCTCATATTACTTTAGTGAGTTTTACCTAAAGGGAAAGATCAGTGTAAGCTTGGAATCTTTCCCACTTCTGTTTAGGTTTAGCTTTTTGCTGATTTTTATGGTCTCAATATGTTTTAGACTCTTCTGATTTCTTGGCTGTATCTTATACTTCCTATTTTACTGATTAGTAGAGTTGAAAATGATTATTAATCAAACTAAAAATTTGGAATTAGGTCACCACCATTGTCTTAGTTTGGATTTCCCAGAAACAGAACTTAAGACAAATATTTGAATGAAAATAGTTTATTTGAAAGGTGCAAATGAAACAAATGAGGGGAGGGGAAGTGAGACAAGGAGTCAATGAAAGTTTCTTATCAAGCAATTTACGTGTGGATGATTAGAACCTAAACTCATGGGAGAAACTCCAGAACATGGTATAGAACAAGCAGCTCAGTTATCCCACCTGAGGGGTGAAGTTGGGGTATTGTTATCAGTGCTGTCAGTCACTGGGGGGAGGGCTGTGGGAAGGTAGCTGTTAATTCCCTGGCACTTCAAGGCTTATAGGCAGAACAGTTTCTGTGTCTTCTGAGAAAACCCTCAGGCAAAAAGTTGCAGATCCTGGTAGCTGGAAATGGTGAGGCCCCAGAGGTTATGGCAAGCACTCACATTTTGGCTATACCCATAACTGCTAATTTTATTTAGAAACTTAAGACTGAATGCCATTGACCATTTTGATAGACAGCAGTTCCTTCCTCCTACCAGGTTTATACACTGTATATATAGGAAGAAGGCAAAATATACTAGGAAACTCCAAATCCTGAATCCCAGTTCTCATTCCAACCTGCATTGAGTTTTTTTTTTTTTTTTTTTTTGAGACAAGTTCTTCTTCTGTCACCCAGGCTGGAGTTCAGTGGTGCAATCAGGGCTCACTGCAGCCTCAGCCTCTCAGACTCAAGTGATCCTCCCACCTCAGCCCCAGCCCCCTGAATAGCTGGGACTACAGGCATGTGCCACCACACCAGGCTAATTGTTTTTGAATTTTTAGCAGAGACGAGGTCTCATTATATTGCCCAGAGCTCGAGTGATCTGCCCACCTAGGCCTCCCAAAGTGCTGGGATTATAGGTGTTAGCCACCATGCCTGGCCTGGGATTTTCAGTGGGGAAGAAAAAAATTTACATCACAGTACAGTCTACAGTCTTCTGATTGAATGACCAGTTGTCCAATTGCAGATATTCTGGAAGGGCTTAGGATTTGGATCCAAGAACCACCTCCAACAATTACTGGACGGGGAAGGGCGAAAAGCTTTATTTATTTGTGCTGAGAAGAAGACCGGTAGGAATTAGTCTTCATGGCTTATGGTTATACCCTGTTGTTATAATTTGCTTCCAGATCATTCATTGTTATAATGGGGAAGAATCCACATTTACATATAAAGGCATGCATTGTGCCTTTACATAACAATGATGATAATTAACATTTATATAGTGCCTGCTATGTGCCAGGCACTGGTAGTAACAGCATAGCCTCCTAAGGCTGGCATGGTACAATCTTAGAATTTTAGCACTAGAAGGGACTTTGGGGGTAACTGTCCAACCCTGCCTGGCCTAGGGCAGACAGGTCACTTGTCTGAGGTCATGCAGCTAGTTAGTGGTAGAATCAGGATGAGGACCCAAGTCTTCTGACCCCTGGTCTACAGCTGTCTCTGCTAGATCCACCACCTCTCTGACTCCATGCGGTAGGTAGAAGAAACATGTATGTAGTGGAGCTTCTGTTTTCATTAAGTAGTTCTTGTCTTTTGAATTTAGTCTTTGCTTCTACATTTAGAGGCAATGAACCCTCAGCCCAGGTTTGTAAGATGGTTCCATGCCTGGAGAAACGAATGACCTGTGGAGGGGTTGTCCCTGCTCTCTAGTCACAGCCAAACCTACCTTCTCAGCTCTTCATTAGCTCCAAACTATAGGGTCTGTGGGAGACACCAGCTTGTAGGCCACAGACACCTGCAGGTAGAAAGGCAGGGGTGTCAGTGTAGATGTGAAGACAGTGCATTTGTACAGTGTCAAAACTCCTGTCTGGAATGAAAAGTGAGGCACTACTGAAGGGGAGATAGAGGAGAAATTTGTGTCATAGGACAGTGTCAGTGGCTTAGTTAATCACTTGGCTTGCCTCTCATTGTTGGGGATAACCTTAAGAATTAATCTACTGTGGCAAGGTTCCAGAACACTTTTTTAAAACACAGTTACAGTCATACCTCATAATAGAGCTCTGCCTTGTATAGAATGGATCCTTTAGAGCCAGGGTTAACAGACTTTTTTTTGTAACAGGTCAGACAATACATATTTTATTCACTTTTATTTCTATTTATGGGGTCTTTCTTGGAACTACTCAGCTCCACCACTGTAGAGCAAAAGCAGCCACAGACTATATGTAAATAAATGTGCATGATTGCTTTTCAATAAAACTTTATTTATGGATACAAGGTGAGGGCCAAATGTGGTCCATGGGCTGTGGTTTGCTGAACCCTGCTTTAGAGTGCTGGAACCCTGAGCCTTCAGATAGGGAACTCCAGCAGGCCTGCTGCTTTCTTTTGTTTGCCTGCTCTGTGGTCTCCTCATTCATCACTGACATTGTGAACATTCTCTTTTCCTGCTGAAATTCTCTTGTTTCCTGGCAAATAGCTTGATTCAGGTCTTAAGCGCCAGCAAAGACTGGGTTGTTGTAATGGTTGAAATGTATGCTGCCACTAGAGAAAGTGCAGTGGAGTTAGCTTCAGTTGTTGCTGGAGTCACTCTAATTGTAAATAATCTTGAGAAGATAAAGACATCACCAAATAAACTCTCCATTTTGATGTAGATAATAGGCAATAATAACTATGTATACTCAAAATACATAAACATAGAAAGCTTTATAGACCTGATCCATGCCCCATTCTGCTTATATTTTAAAGTAGTGACAATAGCTCTGTTATAAAGAAAAAACAAGACTCAATTGTTATCAAGAGCAAATATTTTCATATAATTACAGTAGAAACTCTCTTGTCCAGTCCAATTTGGATTTGTTAGTTGATTGTAGAAGTTAAGGGGATGATTTTCACGTAGATTTTATTATATATTTTTTCACTTCAAAATAGCAATGGGAACTTTTTTAAAAAAATGAGAGCCCACCAACTGGAGTTCTTGGTAATCCTTCAAGCACAAACTGCAGCCCCAGTGCATGATCAAAGTGCAGAATGCTTCTAGATTTCCCCATCTTTTAGAATTGGAGCAATTGTTTTTCAGAATGACCTTTATGGAGTTATTCCAAAGCAATCACCTTAGTTTTTACAGAAACTTTTTCTTATTGTACTTGTATTTCATTCATTTACAAAATAAAAAATCATGTGATCAAAACAGTGACCAGGACTATCACAAAGGCCTCATGGTAACTGTGCACTCTACACACACTCCACGTTAGCAGGGAGGGTGGAAGTGGGTGGGGGAGGTGATGCACCAGGGCCATACAGAGAGTGCATCCCCAGCCAGCCCAAGCTACCTTCAGGGTCAGTGTCATATGTTTGACAGAGGGAATGGAGGCCATTGGTCTACTCAGGAAGTAACTTAGTGTATTAGTCCATTCTCACACTGCTATAAAGAACTGCCAGAGACTAAGTAATTTACAAAGAAAAGAGGTTTAATTGACTCACAGTTCTGCATGGCTGCGGAGGCCTCAGGAAACACAATCATGGCAGAAGGCGAAGCAGGCACCTGCTTCACAAGGCAGCAGGAGACAGAAGAGAAAGTGAAGGGGGAAGAGCCCATTATGAAATCATCAGATCTCTTGGGGACTCATTCATTATCACCAGAACAGCATGGGGGAACCTGCCCCCATGATCCAATCACCTCCCTCCCACAATTTGTGGGAATTACAATTTGAGATGAGATTTGGATGGGGACACAGAGCCAAACCATACCACTTAGGTAGACTTTCTTTTGCTCACCATGATTTAGTTCCAACTGCTGAAATTCTTTCCAACGAATGACCTTCCAGTCATCGCTAAAGGCTGAATCTTCTGTAATGACACACATACGTAAAAATTAGAGTGATCAGTAAACTCAGCATTTCGAAAAACAAGTAAACATTTGTATAGCTTAATTATATGCCAGCTACATTTCAAGCACTTAGAAACAAAAACACTTTTATTCATCTTAACATCCTTTTGAAATAGGTATTCCGCATGATCATCTTGCAGTGCTCAAGTTTCTTGATTCAGCCAGAAAGATGTTAAGTAACAGTCAGGGTTAGAACCAAGGCAGGCTGGGCTGGAGTCTTTTTCTTGGCCGCATCTCATTTCTGCTTTTCCAGGCTGAAGTTGCTCTACAGAAGGAGGGTTGGAGATGTGACCCAAGTGAATACTCTGACACACAAATCTTTTACATCTTATAGTCGATTCCAATGAGCACACATGATAGGTTCTCAGCAAAATGTATCAGGAGGTATCAGCCAAGGGGAAGTAAGAGGTGAGCACCCCTTCCCAAGTTATCCAGCTCCTCAAGGAAAAAAATGCTTGACTTAGTGGCCATGGTAGCCTCCCTGCCAGGAATGAGGTTTTGTCAGGGCGTGGAAAGCCCTAGGTAGGAGTTTACCAAGCCTATATCATCCTTAGCCATGTCACCTTGAAACTCCAGTAAACTTACCTTTTGTAGATATATTGCCATTAGGAAGCTATATCTCTGGATTGAATATCTGAGTTTGGGATACTTTGCCATCAGCACCATCTTGCTACAGTTTACACAGATTATAAAATAGTGAGTAGACATCACTCCTGAATAGCGACTTTGCGCCTATGAGATGGTGACCAATGTGTGAATATACGCAGGCAGTCATGTCCAATCTAAACAGACCGAGAGGGGATTGAACACAGCAGGCCTGGCCAGAGCCTACCACAGGGCCCTGACAAAATAAAGTACTTGATTGATATATTAAATGGTATTCATCAACTTCAGACAAGAGAGTCTATGAGGGCAATGATAGAAATACAGGAAATTGACAGATTATGGTAACAATAGCTTTGTATTTGTATGGCACTTTGGTTTACAAAATTCTTGTCTCCCAGGATCACTATTGCTAACAATGTGATTAGTCCTAGGTAATAGATCTTGAAGTCAGGTAGATATACTTTACAATCCTACCTCCTAGATTTGTGACCTTGGTCAGTTTCCATAATCTTTCTGAGCTTCAGTTTTTTTCTTTCATGTGTAAAATGGGGATAAATCATTTACCTTTTGGGGTTTTATGGTTTATGGCATATAATGCTACTAAGAGTTAAGGCGTATATGTGGCTAGCACAGAGCCTAGTTGGCAGTAGGTTCAATGCAGACCTCCTTTTTTTTCGTTTGTTTTTGAGATGAAGTCTCGCTCTGTTGCCCAACCTGGAGGGCAGTGGCACAATCTTGGCTCACTGCAACCTCTGCCTCCTGGACTCAAGCAGTCCTTCTGCCTCAGCCTCCTGAGTAGCTGGCACCACAGGTGTGCACCACCATGCCTAGCTAATTTTTGTATTTTTTGTACAGACGGGGCTTCGCCATGTTGCTCAGGCTGGTCTCAAACTCCTAGCCGCAAGTGATCTGCCCACCTCGGCCTCCCAAAGTACTGGGATTACAGGTGTGAGCCACTGCACCTGGCCAAGACAAGCCTATTTCTATTTAATGACTGGTAAGGCAGAGGCATCATCTAGTTGGAATGAACTCCCAACCAGTCAGAAGGAAATTGATCCATGTTGTAAGCTGAGATATGGAAATTAATATCTTTTATGCCCTAAGTGGGGGCAATGACAAATCAATGTGATTTTGCTAATCAGTCATTAATGTTTACATATCCGTGTATTCATTTAGCAATTGTTTATTTAAGTACCATATGCCAGGTATTGTGCTAACTTCTGGGAACATAGTGAGTGAGAAATATAATAATTTCTCTAAAACTCATTAATGCTTTGGAAAATTCCAAAGATATAATGATTCCTGTTGGAAATAGAAATTACTTAGTTTGTAATTTAACTATATTAGATTTAAATCATCTGATTACAGATTACAGAACTAATTATAAAGCTGAAAGGTACATTGTGAACTGCTTTTTCAGTGTAATTTCTTAATATAGATTTTTATTAATGTAGTTTTATATAAATGAAAATTCACTGCACAGGTTAGAAGGTCTGCAGATTTAAGAAAACTGTTAAAGATAAAAGGGCTTAAATATGTGGTAAGGCTGTTTTATTGTATTATCCAATTTTCATGACATCTTCTAGCACTTTCAATATAATTAGTAAAATAGCTGTAACTTTTGGGGTTGTGAAAGAAAGATGGTCAGTTTCAAAACTGGAAAGTGGAAAAAACATATTGCCAGGAAAGATAGGGTCTCCACTGTGATATAATCTATTATGCATATTATTATTCTAGCCATCTGATCAAATAGAAGGCCCTCCTTTCACAATTGTACTTTAACTAGAAAAGCTAAATGATTTCATAAAACTTTATAATAGCGAAGAGTTTGACTGAATAGTTCACATTTAAGATTTGAGAGTGAAGTTTTGAGTCCTAACGCTTTGGTTCACAAGCTGAGAAAATATAGGGCTCTTACCAATTATTGGAGAGAAGTGGTATTGTTCAGTTACATAATGAAGCTTAGGACAGCCTAAATGCTAATTTTCTTGTGGTAAAAGACTCTCAGACTATAAGAAAGGAGATTACAAACATTTGTTTTTTCTTTAACAAGTTACACATTTCAGTTGTCTAGACAATATTAAATTAACCAAATTGTTGAGCAACTGCTCCTCTGGCTCTGTAGACCAGACGTGTGTTGTCTCTTCAATATTGGGGTGGTTTTGAGTGGTAGGGAAAGCACTGTGTTATAAGGTAGAAGCCCCAAGTAGAAGCTACCCCACCTTTATGTCCTATAACTGGGTCTGTGATCACCACATGCTTTTATGAGGGTAACCTTAGAGAAGCCCTTTGTGGCTCATCTCCTTATTAATCCCCCAATTCCTGCCCTTATGGGGGAGTGGGAATAGGAAGGCTTCCTTTGGTGGTACGAAGCAGAACCTCTTTAAACTCAGGTCTCATAGCAAACCAGCCTCCCTGACACCCCTCTTCCTCTACTCTTGCCTCTTTCTTTTATGATACCATCTTCCTTTCAGTTTGCTAAGCTTGTATCCTGGAGTCATCTTTAATTCCTTTCCTCTCCTTCTCTACCTGCTGATTCTTCTTCCTTGGCAATTACTCTTTCTTTTTCCCCCCACACATTTCAGTTTCCAGGTCTTATTTCAGATTCTTTTTACTTGAAACCTGTAATAGACTCCTAACTAACTGACTTTCAGTCTTTCTGATTCATACCCATCTGTATCAGTCGGAGTAAGCTAGATTATGCTCCGGCAACAAGCAGCCACAAACCTCAGTGGCTTGAAACAAATGTTACTTGTGGTTCATGCTACACTGCCATGGTAGATTATAAGAGACTGATCTCTGAAGCATCTTTACTGAGTGACCCAAGCTCCACTACTTAGAATTTTGTCAGTTTCTGATAGAGGAGGAAAGTGGACAGAAGGATCTCACACTGACAAATGTTCTGTCCAAGAAATGACACACTAACTTCCACTCACAACCACTGGGCAGAACGAGCCACATGGCAGAAACACGTAAACCTCTCACGGGCTTGGAACACGTGGAGAAATGGATATCGGATTTCCCACACTGAAGGCAAGAATTCTATAATGAAGACTAGGGATACACAAGGAAGGCCAGCGTCCTATATTCAAGACCAAGTTTCTCCAAACAAGGCCAGGGTCCTCTAAGGAAGGCCATGGTAGTCTCCTCAAAGCACTCCATTACTTAAAGTCTTTTGGCAGTTCCCGCTATCAAACAGCCCAGAATGTAAGGATCTCTAACATTTATTGAATAGCCAATATTTGGGAAGCACTTACTGTGTCAGGCACTTTGCTAGGTTCTTTATATCCATTATCTTATCTCACGACAGTTATTCAGGTGGACATTATTATCCACATTTGACAGATGAGCAAACTGAGCATTAAAGAGTGTCTTAGTTTGGGTTTTTCCAAAATCAGACCACAGAGATGAAGACTTGGGTGCCAGGAAGCCCAAGGAAGGGTCGGGGTAGAGGGTCAGTAACGTGATGAGTGAGTCACCGCTGTGAGCAGTTGGGGCTCAGCACAGCTGCAGACCCTCTGAGAGCCTGTAGAACACAGCTCCGCACTGTGGGCTAAGGAGCTGGACTAGTTTTCCACCGATTCCTATCCCTCCTTGGTTGAGACTTGTTCTTGATATGTTAACTCCCCAGCAAGTCCACCTGCCCTGCCACAAGCCAAGCACAAGCTGTCAGCCAGGATATACCCATAGGCAGAGGCGAGGAAGCTGTCAGTTTTCTGGAACTGTGCCGATAACCCCGAGGGGATATGAGCATTGACAGCATCTGTTACAGAACAGTGCAGTGGGCAAGATTTAAACCCAGTCTTGTTCCAAAACCCACTATCTGTTCACCCTGACCTCTTAACTACTTGCTACTACTGGAGACAGCACTGTGCTCTAACCAAAAAAAAAAATGGATTACTGACCTCTCTCCAAACCATCTTGTCCTTTTCCTTCTCAATCCCTTTGTTCATGCCATTTCTTCTTCCACTTGGAGTTCCCTTTGCCTCTGGCCTCCAATTCAAATTCCGTCTGTGCTCTGCCCAGCTCAGTTGCTTTCTCCATGAATGAAGCCCTTTTTGCCCTCTGGGATGCTGCCTCTCTCCTTTAAAACCCTACAGGGGTTGGCCGGGGGCGGTGGCTCACGCCTGTAATCCCAGCACTTTGGGAAGCCGAGGCGGGCGGATCACGAGGTCAGGAGATCAAGACCATGCTGGCTAACGCGGTGAAACCCCGTCTCTACTAAAAATACTTAAAAACTTAGCCGGGCGTGGTGGCGGCAGTCGCCTGTAATCCCAGCTACTCGGGGAGGCTGAGGCAGGAGAATAGCGTGAACCCGGGAGGCGGAGCTTGCAGTGAGCCGAGATAGCGCCACTGCACTTCAGCCTGACAGAGCGAGCCTCCGTCTCCAAAAATAACACAAAAAACAAAACCCTACAGGGGTCAGTTAGGCTCCTGCCACACTCACTCTGTGGTGTCTCGCATAGCAGGGATGCACTTAGAGATCTTTTTCTGGATTAGACTGTAGACTCCTTGGGGGCATGGACTGTATTTTATTAAGTTGCTTCAAATATTTGGTGGAATAAGGCAGGTAAATATGACTGTAAATGTGCACACAATATCCATATGTGTATTCATTTCATTTTCGGCCCATGTTGGCTGACCTTCCCAAAGGTCACACTGAAGTCTGGATTTGGGGAGAAAGTTTTCTGTTTCTCTGCTTCCTGCACCACTACCAGCTTCTCTACTCACCCAACCTCTGGCATCTGTGTGGCCACTTGCAGTTTCCACTCCTGAGCAGGAACAGAAGAGGGAGCTGACTAATGAGGGCAGGGTGGTTTCCAGCAATTTGCAGCAGGTTCCTCTCCACGTGTCTCCACGTGTCATATCTGGAAATGTGTACCTGTCATTATTCCCATTAGAAATAGAAGTGGAATGAAAATGGTTTGCTCAGTTCTGTTGACATGACAAAGAGAATGCAATTAACCTTAAGGAAAGTTGCCCAGAAACCTGACACTCTCAGCCATATGCCAAGGATTGCTAATGATTAGGAGGCGACAAAAACCTTTGGCTTTGTTTGGTTCAGGGCTAGAAAAAGGAAGCGACTCTTCAGGGCTGTCACCTGGTATTCAGAGTTGCACTTTTCATAGTCTAAGAAAAATGGCATGGACCGAAGGAGGAAATTCCACCTGGCTCTTCCTCGCTTACATGTTTCTGAAGAATGGCTTTTAGATTTCTATCGCACTGCAGAGCTCTACGGCAAGAAGTAACAACACAATCAATGGCCCCAGCCTCGTCCATGGAGTCACTTTCTGGGTTTTGCAGCCTATGAAGTTTTCTAACATGGTAACCCCAACCCCTGCTTGTTAATGTTGACCTTCAGTTTGAAATGCTGAGCCCAAGACAGGAACTTCTGGCCACAGATGGTGATTCACTCTAACCAAAGATAAGTGGCCTTTCTCATTCCCCCCGAGATGCGCAGAAACAGAATATTCCTAATCAAATCCTTAACAATATCTTATCACATTACTTGCTTCAACAATTTCCTGCACAGCACATTTATAAGTTAATTATGCAGTAGACAAAAAAGAAAGCATTTTCTTTCATCTGTGTTAAACGAGTTGCCTTCTGATTTCATTGTCCACCCCTTTGTTCTTACATGGCTAAGAGTTTGTTTGAGGAATGGCTTTGTCGTGTTTCATGTGTTTGTCACCGTTGCTTAAATGAAAAGTTTAGAAGGAAAACATTGAAAAAGTTGGCTGCCCAGTGGCGGTCTCTTGCAAGTACAGGTAACCTAAAAGTTTGCTTTCGTCTTCCAGGTTTTGAAATCATCCCATTTATTAATCACATGTGTTCCCCAGTTTGCTGCTGAATGCTAACTGAACACCCAGGTCTTGAGTTGATATTATTCCTGCATCAAAATTGCACAACTATTCCAGGTATACCAAAGGGATAGTACCCACCTATACACATAATAGGCAATTTAAGTATACGATGAAAAAGTATGTGTTCCTATCATGAAAATTTTGTATAAATAGGTGTAAGAAGATTGGTCAGGGCTGGGGGTTGGGTGGCATGTGTGATTAATCAAGGATAACTTTCTGGAGGAGTTAAATTCTGTGCCAATGTTGGAAGGAAAAGACAGCATAAAGAGTCATGTGAACAACTATAATTATTACACTGGATGAGGTAAGTCAGAGTTTCTATGGGGAACCATTAATCATCACAAAAAATATCCTGCTTTGTCTATTTTCTTCCCCATGGAACATAAAACAGAGTTATCCTGGCGAAAAGCAGCTTCACTGGAAATGTCTTTTCCTGTTTTCTGTTTGTTTGTTTTTAGGTTGCAGCTTTTATTTCTGCCATTGAGACTCTGACTCCATATGTTTTTCATTTCCACTTGGAGGAGTTTGAAATGCTATTGCCTGAGAACTTCTAGTCTAAATGAGGCTTTTTACTTTTAACCTTTTAATTCTTCTGGTGCTTCAAACTATGAAGACCCTTGACTTTCTAATCTGGGCTGTATAGCAGTTGTTTTTGTATGAAAGAACATAGGATTTGAATCAGAAAACATGGGTTTGAGTTCCAGTTCCTACGCCAGTCTCAGCTGTGTCATCAAGATGGAATCTTCAGCCTTTCTGAACTTTGGTTTTCTTGTTTGTAAAAGAAATTAAATCAGGATAACAATACTTAGTGCCCACAGAATTACAGTGAGGATTAAATTTAGTCATGTGCATTGTATAAATTTTAAGTGGCTTTAAAACAATGATCAATGCTATTATTGTACTGGTGTAGTATGGAGACTTGGCTGCCAAGAATTCCTCCTTTAAGGCCTTCTTCCATTCCTGAAATACTTTAATCATAAACAGTTATCCACACACACAAAAAGTGAAAACATTTTTCCTTAGCTGTTTTCCTTTACTAGTTCCCCAAAGTATATGGTTCTTCAAGATACAAATGGTGGAGTTGCAGGTTTTATAGGGTTCTATATAGGGTTATATATTGCATTATATAAAAATTGTGCAATAAATCAACATTACTCTTGAAAATCTTTATTATGATTTTTCATATAGCGTATGTGATTTGGTGTCTACACATATGACTTTCATGTTGGGAGCCTGGGAGCCATTTGTAGGAAAAATATGTGTCTTTAAACACAAAAATCTCACTCAGGGTTTGAATGTCACACTGGGAGATGCACATAGGAATTAAGACCTATTAAGGAACAGTAAATTCAGGACTCCTGGCTCATACTCACTCCAGGTGCTCACTCATTAAGCACCCTTTATATTACTGTTTCTTTCTTTTTAGAATTAATCTATTAACCAGCTATTGCTTTATGGAAAACCATACCAAAACTCAATGATTTGTAAGAACTATCATCTATTCTCACTCATGTCTCTGCAGATTGGCAGGGGTCAGGCTGATCTAGGCTGGACTCAGCTAGGCAGTGGTATTTCAAGCTGCAGGTTCTCATGGGCTTGGACTCCTTGCTACAGGTTAAACTCGGGTCTATTCCACATATGTCTATTCTGGGACCCAGGCCAAGGGGGCAGCAGTTTCTCATGGCAATGACAGAGGCACAAGAGGGAAGCCCAAGTGTGCAAGAACACTTCAAGCATCAAACCTGCTAACATCTCATTGGTCAAATCAAGTAATATCTTTAAATTTAAACATAAGGAGTGGGGACATATATATACCTTGCTTACTATGAAGCCAAAGCAAATAATATGGCCATCCCCAGTGTGAAAGGGGCTGA
Organism: Hylobates moloch; assembly: GCF_009828535.3. NCBI lineage: Eukaryota > Metazoa > Chordata > Mammalia > Primates > Hylobatidae > Hylobates > Hylobates moloch. The sequence continues at coordinate 34,656,555 of NW_026652292.1, forward strand.
GAAGTATGCTCCTTCCATGTTGGGGCAGGAGATTAAATACTTTTTACCAGTAATCTAACCTACCCCTATAGCCAAGTGCGTATAGTTGAGTTTCTATAAGTAAATACGCAGATGTTGTGTAATTTTATAGTATAAGCATAGAAGGTCCAATACCCCTCTCCAATGCCGAAATGACATTGAAGATGATGGTCACAGGGTGATACTCCTATACAGCATCATTTTCATTGTTAAAAAAAAAATCAGAAAGGCTATAGATTTTACAGGTTTACCTTGGTTCTAGCTATAAATTTACCATTCATCTCCCTTTCCAGAAAGTATATAATAATTTGAATCCAAATGATATTAATTAAGGTTTAACTTAAAATCTACCTTGATTTATTTTAAAAAGCAACTCATTCTTTTTTTTGGCGGCGGGGGGGGGGGACAATGTTTTGCTCTTGTTGCCCAGGCTGGAGTGCAATGGCGCAATCTCAGCTCACCACAATCTCTGCCTCCTGAGTTCAAGTGATTCTCCCACCTCAGCCTCCCGGGCAGCTGGGATTACAGGCATACGTGCCACGAGGCCCAGCTAATTTTGTATTTTTAATAGAGATGGGGTTTCTCCATGTTGGTCAGGCTGGTCTCGAACTCCTGACCTCAGGTGATCTACCCACCTCGGCCTCCCAAAGTGCTGGGATTACAGGCATGAGTCACTGCGCCTGGCCGCAACTCATTCTTAAACTTTGGTACTTTTGGTACAAGTAGTAATAACATGCTTGTAATGAAGCTCACGCTGATGGCAGCACATCATGGCTAAGAAGCACAGCTAGATCCTCTAACCACTGTATCTGAACAACTGACTATAATACAAAGTTTATTGAATATTGCAGTGACTAGGGCTTTTTAATTCACTTTTTATCAGTTTGACTTGGAAAGCAAAGCATATTTGCAGTAGTCGTCAAGACGGAGAGAGGTTGTTTGAATAAATGGATGTTTTTACATAATATATTTGAAAAAGTTTTTAAAAATATGGCTTGTGAATAAAGTTTAGATTGAAAAACTGCTGAATAGGGAATGACCAAACAGAACACCCCTTTTCCTTGCTCCAGATGTAGGTTAGAAGAGTCTCATTATTTCATTATTTTACTACATGGGAAAGTCTAGAATATAATTGATTAAAAATAGAAACGTGGCTTACTTTTAAAATTTTAAACTAGAATGGATAGATAGATCTTGATGTGAAATTTACCCCTTTTAACTTCCCCTATCCTCAAAATATACCAAACAATAAAGTAAGATTATGGTTATTAGGCAACTAGTAAAACCTGTCTTCCTTCCACACTTGTGGTAGGAAAAAATTCTTGTGTAAAGCAGAATGTATTTCATGTTTAAGCAAACCTCCTTTTTCAGCTGATAGTGGGTTAAAAGACCTTAACTCTATATTGTGAAGGCAAATATCACAGTGTAAGTAGTACAATTTGCAATCCTGAAATGTGGGGGAGTACTTGTTATATAGTTAGGATTAGTGCTATTTAAATTGCAAAACACAATCAGAGACAAGCCTCAAAATAATTGTGAAGCACTTTGGTGGTTGGGTGGGGGACGGGTTGCCATGTCTGTTGATTCCTGGTTACACCAACTCTGCTGGCTAGGAAACGTTTTAGAAATGTTGTGGATGTTCAACATGGGGATTTGGGGTGGGGGTAAGAAATGATGTATAGGAAAAAGAAAAAGAAAAGGAAAATAGGGTCCATAGGGTATTGATGGGTTCAGGTTAGGAAGAAGAGTGGTCTCCATCCAGTCTCTTTGTCGGGGGAGCCAAGGCGGAAAGAAAGTCTTCTGACTTTTATTGCTGTTAACTATTCTAAACCAAGCTAAAGAGTTGTTCTATAGCAGGTAAGCATTCATCTGATGATGATGATGGTGATGATGATAGAATCAACTTACTGAATATGCAGCCCCATAAGTTGAATGGTCTGGATTCTCACGGAAGCCAGTTTGACTCTGAAGTCCATGCTGTTTCATCTAAATTCAGCTGCTTCACAGTATACTCAGCTGCCTCTCACTTAAAGAGAAGGGCATTTTCTTTACAGTAGAATTCCAACGAATAAACATCAAAGGAATAAGGGAAATAGAAAACCACCATTAGGCAAACACTGCAATAATCACTGGGGCAGGCAAGATCTACCAATGGATGCCAACATTAGTGGGCAAAAGTTTGAGAGAAATAGGATAATTCATAATACCAAAGTAGTCTGCACCCAAATATATTTATTAACTATAAAATACAATTTTTATAATTACATTTGTAATATATGTTTTTACATACATATGTATGTATTTTTGTAATTATATATGTAAATATAATTTTCCACTTGCCAGTGGAGTAGGCAGACATCACTTTATTCCAGTGACTAGGGTTAACATCGCCAGTAATAGGACATATTGACCCTGTGTACCCCTTGACGTAATTTACTGAGAAGGGCACGGCACTTCTCTGATATTCCTGCGCAAAATTTATAACCACAGTCTATTTGTGAAAAAAAATTACAAACCCAAATTGAGGGATATTTTACAAAACAACCGACCAGTACTCTTCAAAAAAAAAGTGTGAAAGTCATGACAGACAAGGAAAAATTTAGGAATTATTACAGATCGGGGGAGATTAAGAATCGTTAACAGCTAAATGTAATATGAGATCCTGATTGGATCCTGAAACAGAAAAAGGACATTAGTGGAAAACTGGCAAAATTTGTATGAATGTTAATTTTTTGGGAATTTTACCATTGTATTATGGTTATGTAAGATTTAACATTAGAGGCAGCTGGGTGAAGGATATAGAGGAACTCTATACTATTTTTGCAACTTTTCTCTAAGTATAAACTTATTTCAAAATAAAAAGCTTAAAAAATTAAAGATAATGGTGTAGTTAAATTAAGAGACGTCAAGGATCTTATTGTATCCTTAGAGAGTCATCTTTATACCAAATAAAGGCCATTATTTTCCATTATTATCCAGAAACATAGATATTCCTAGAATTTTAAAAATATCTAATCTCTTGGCAATGAATTTCAAATCACACAATTTTGGTTTAGCATTAAACTGGCAGTTGGATATTTTATTCCTTTGGATTCTGCACTGTGGATTTTGGAATTTTGTAAAGACTAGGTTATATGAAGACTAAATCACATCTCAAATGGAAAGAAGCTTTTAAGAACGCTGTGTCCTAATCCAAACTCTCTTGACCCTGAGCCTGTCCTCGGCAGCAATTACCTGGTCTTTAAAGTCACACTTCTCAGGCAAAAAGCTAGCAAGAGTCATTCATTAGTAAGTGCGATTAGCGCCAAAGGATCATGCTTATCGTCCCTGAGCTCACTTTCCAAATGACAGCAGTAGGAGCTGTACCAGTAATTTCTCAGCTCTGAAAACCTCTCACCAAAGATTCGGAGCTATTTCTGGGCACCCCCAGGTCCTAAATCATTTTGTAAAGAGAAGTGGCCAAAGAGGAGACGGCTTGCAGCTGGGATGCACTCCCCATTACTGTCATAAGGACGATGTGGCTCCAGGGCATTTCAGTCAGGATCCAGTGTCCTTGAGCCAAAATTCACGCGGCACGTAGAGAACATCCTGGGAAGAGCGGCTTGGAGAAAACCGAAGACTTCACGGGCTTGTGAAGACTCCGGAAACATCTCCAAGCTTGACAACGGGGATAAGAGGGGATCTGTTGTCTGCTCAGAGAAGGGGGGAAATGGTTTTCTGACATGCTAAGGCTGGGAACATTTACTGGCAGTGAGTCTTTCTTTGACGTTTTCTTCTTTCCCGCCTGTACAGCAGTTGGCATTGTTAAAGGCTTTGGCTTTAATAGACTATAATTCCAGCTGAATTTGAGCAATGTCAGAGTCATCATTAGAGACAATTTTGTAGGTACCGTCTTCTAGGGCTCTCTGATTAGGAAAGATGTAAAACATCTCAGCTCCTTGTACCTTCTCTGCCGCTCCCTAGGAGCATGGTGCTGTACAAATAGCCCCCTGACTCAGTCCTATCGAGCTCACACTTTCACAAGCCCCAATTCGTTGGATCATCTCCTCTGGGCCTTTAAATCATTTGTAGAAACTCCTGTGTTGGGGTTTCGAGATGGTATTAAATACTGTATTATACAGCCCTATCTGAATGCCTGTGAACAATAAAGCTAAACCTACCACTGAATCACCAAAATAGATATCAATACAATATGTAAATATTTTGACAAACATTAGCTAAGACTGTTGAATGTTTATTAAATATTAAACATTGTTTTAAGTTTCTTATCTTCTTAATTTTTTTTCTTGAGACAGGGTCTCACTCTGTCACCCAGGCTGGAGTGCAGTGGTGTAATCAGGGCTCACCATAGTGTCAACCTCCTGGGCTCAGGTGATCCTCCCACCTCTACCTCCTGGGTTGCTGGGACCACAGGCGCACACCACCATACCCAGCTAATTTTTGTATTCTTTGTAGAGACAGGGTTTTACCATGTTGCCCAGGCTGGTCTCGAACTCCACCTGCCTCAGCCTCCCAAAGTGTCACATTTCTTACCTTGTGTTAGCTAACTTAATCCTAAACTGCACATCTTTAAAACAATATTGGATACGGGCACAACGATTTCTTCCTATGTAACAGTTGAGAAAGCTGGGGCACAGAAAGATAAGGAAATGACCCCTGGGAATTATAACTAGTGAGTAGTAGAGGCAGGTTGTGAACCCAGGTTCTGTGGTCCAGAGACTTTGCTCTTGGTCACTACCATGTGCTGCCCCTCGGCTATGGCTTTTATTCTGTAACACACAAGGAAGAATGAGGACAGACAAGACTGTGCCTACTCAGTGCTCATTACTGTGGAAAAATACAACTTTTTTTGCCTACTTGTTCTCATTTACCTAAAAGTTTCCATGTACTATGTGGCTTTACATATAGAAGCCACAGCCCGGTGAGAATTTAGAATTCAGTACACTGTGGCAAGACAGTGAGCCAACGTGAGGCTTGGCTATGGCGTGTGTCATTGTCTGGATGTTTGTTCCCTGCAAATCGCATGTTGAAATGTAATCCCCAATGTCGGAGGTGGGCCCTGGCGGGAGGTGTTTGGATCACGGGGGCGGATCCCTCTTGAATGGCTTAGCACCATTGCGTTGGTGATGAGTGAGTTCTCGCTCTGAGATCGTTGGATCATCTCTGGGCCTTTAAATCATTTGTAGAAACTCCTGTGTTGGGGTTTTGAGATTGTATTAAATACTCTATTACTTACCAGAGGTCATCTCACTCTGAGTTCAGGCAAGATCTGGTTGCTTAAAAGAGCGTGAGGTCTCCCCCACTCTCTCTTGCTCCTGCCCTCACTAGATAATACGCTGGTTCTTCATTTGCCTTCTGCCATGGAAAGCTGCAAATTCTGATAGCCAGCCTCCCAGAAAGGTGTTAGGATTCACTTGACATGTATTTATTGAGCATCTATTATGTGCTGGACAGTGTTTTTAGGTGTTTGGGATGCCTTAATGAACAAAAACAGACACTGTTTTCTGCTGCCATAGAACTTATACTCGAGCGGAAAAAATAAGCAATCTGAAAATAAATACATGAATGTATATGGGTAGTGCTACAGAAAAGTAAGAAGTGTTGCCAAGTAAGGAGGATAAGGAATGCTAGGCAAAGAGAGAGAGGAGTTGCAGTTTTAAATGGAGTGGTCAGATTGGTCTCACTGAGAAGGTTAAACAGTTAAAGGAAGTAAGGTAGTCAGCCATATGAAGAACAGCCAGTGAAAAGTCCCGAGGTGGGGGTGTGGCTGGCCTGTTCCAGGAACATAAAGGCCTGGGTGGCTGCGCCATGGGGTCAGATCATGCACGGTCCCAAGGGGCACGTTTACACTGAGTCAAATGAGGAGCCACTGCTGGTTTTGAGCAGAGGAATAACCCTGTTATATTCTTCCCTTCTCTTCTCTTCTTCTCTCTCTCTTTTTTTTTTGAGATGGAGTCTCACTCTGTTCAGCCTAGGCTGGAGTGCAGTGACACGATCTCGGCTAACTGCAACCTTCGCCTTCTGGGTTCAAGTGCTTCTCCTGCCTCAGCCTCCTGAGTAGCTGGGCACATGCCACCACATGGCTGGCTAATTTTTGTACTTTTAGTAGAGACGAGCTTTCACCATGTTCGCCAGGCTGGTCTCGAACTACTGATCTAAAGTGATCACCCACCTTGGCCTCCCAAAGTGCTGGGAATACAGGAGTGAGCCATCGTGCCCGGCCATATTGTTCTTTTTGAAGTAAAGCTCTGGCTGTTGTGTTGAGAATAAAAATAGAAACAGAGAAATCTGTTAGGAGGTAATTGTGGTAATCCAGGAGAAAGAAGATGGTGGCTCAGTTCAGGGTTGTAGCAGCAGACGTGCTGAGAGGTGATTAAATTGGGGCAATGCTTTGAAGATAAAACTAACAGAATTTCCTGACCCTGTGGATGAGCTATGAGTAAAAGAGGAAGGAGCAGAGAATGATGCTGAGATTTTTAGCCTGAGCAACTAGAAGGAAGGACTTTATGCCAAGTCAGATGAGAGAGACCGAGTGAAGCAGATTTGATGGTGGTTGGGAGATCAGGAGTTCTGTTTTGGAGGTGTTGTTACATGTGAGATGCTTGTTAGACATCCATGTGTCAGGATGGCTGTTGAATATACAAGTCTGGAGTTCGGAGGAGAAACTGTGGTCAGAACAATGGTACTGAAAGCCAAGTGTGTTGAGGTCACCAGGTGCTAAAACATTAGGAAGCCAGAGAGATAAGGAAGAACCCACAGGAGATTCTCAGGGTGAATGAGGTAAAACCAGGAGGAAACCAGAAACCCAAGTGAAGACTGTCAGGAGGAGCAAGTGATTGACTTGCAAATGCTGTTGAGCGGTCAAGTGAGAACAGAGAACTGGCCGTGGGGTTTAAGCAAAGGCAGAGGACACTGGTGCCTTTGAAGAAAGGTATTTTAGCAGCATAGTGAGGGTGAAAACTGACGGAGGGGAGTTTAAAGGAAAATGGAAGGGGAGGAATCGGAGGCAGTGAGTATAGATGACTCTTGGTTGCTGGAAAGAGGATAAAAGAAATGGGTGGTAGTTGCCTGGAGAAATAGGGCCAGGAGAATTTTTTAAGATGGGAAAAACAATAGTAGGTTTAAGTGATGTATAGTTCAGGTTCTTTAAATAGCATTATGACATCTTTCTGTGCTAGGGTTAACATAGAAAACTGAAGAATTATGCTTGGGTCATGGAGCTTGAAGGGGGGTAGAGTGGGAATGAGATGAAAATAATAATGGGAAGAAAAAGAGCTATGTTAAGGTTGAAACTTGTTACATTCTGAGAGTTTGGGAAGAGCTGGTTACCAGTCATGTCTAAATCAACCCAAGCATCTCATTGCCAGGCAAGTTTGTTGTCCAGTGCCTGGTACGCAGTTGGCATCAATCTCCAATATCTCCCTCCCCTGACAGCCTCAAAGGTCCTGCTTAATCTTGTGACAGGAGGAGATCAGGCCAGGTGCGGTGGCTCACACCTGTAATCCCAGCACTTTGGAAGGCCAAGGTGGGTGGATCACATGAGGTCAGGAGTTTGAGACCAGCCTGGCCAACATAGCAAAACCCCGTCTCTACTAAATACAAAATTAGCTGGGCATGGTGACGGGCACCTGTAGTCTCAGCTACTCAGGAGGCTGAGGCAGGAGATTCATTTGAATTCAGGAGGTGGAGATTGCAGTGAGCCAAGATAGTGCCATTGCACTCCAGCCTGGGCGACAGAGTGAAAGTCCATCTCAAAAAAAAGAAAAAAAAATCAGTCTCAACCACATGTATAGATTTTGTAACGTAGACTGATTATTTAAAGTCAGAGTTCCTTGAGGATAATAACAAACATGGCGTAGACGTGGGAATCAGACAAGCTTGCATTCACATTTCACCCAGGCCATCCTCCTGCTCCATGACCTTGGGCAAGTCTCTCAGCCTCCATTTTCTTAACTGCATTATGGGGTCAATAATAATGACTACCTCATAAGATCATTATAAGAATTCAAAGATAGGATAAATGTAAATATAAATTTTGACATGAAACAAATGGTCAGTAAATTAGCAAGAGGAGAAGGGTTTCCTTTCTAAAATATAATTAACTTTATCTCCATTTCTTGGGTTCATTTTCCCCCAACAGTTCAGAAGCACTTCTGCACACAGACTCTTGACATTTCAGACTCTGTTTCTTTAAGAGATTTATTTATAAGGTGTCTGAGAATCAAAAAAAAAAAAAAAAAAGACCATATAGATTTTTTCTAAAGCTTCCCTGATACCTGGTAAGAGACAAACCTTAGTTATCTCAGCTTCTGAGTATTTTTTCCAAACAGGCCATAAGAGTCTGAGTGAGGATTTCATGAGAAACCTCCATCCTCACTACTCCTGGCTATCTTCATGCCTTAACAGCCCAGATTCAATAATGAGCTCATTCTGGATTCTTAGAATACCTGGGTTTAGCAGGTGTCATTTAACTCAGTTTGTGCAGCTGCTTGTGAGGAAAGACAGGGAAGGGTTGCCATTCCCATTTCATAGAGAAGAAAAGCATGTAGTAGTTGTGGAAGAGCAGAAATACACCCATCGTCCTTGGGATTTACCCAGCACACTCTTTAAAGGACTTCATTAAAGAGAAAAACATTCCCCAAATCTGAATTCTCTCCCCAAGTCTCCTGGGGGAGTCTCTTCAATCAGTGAAAAATTTAGGGGAGAGGCAGCTGAGCAGTTGCCTGAAGAATGCTAAAATATCACAAGGAAGTAAAAAATTCACTGGAAATATAAGATGAAGACAATGGTAATTACAAGAACACCTCTTACAGACAGTAATTTATGACTGGAAGATAAATATTGATAAAGATGCTTTGGGATGGAGTGAATGGGGTAAAACCTTCAAGGGGAATTCTTGTTAACAAAAAGTCTGTAAAATTCTGTGTAGGGGAGATGAGTCCAGTTATCTATAGGGCTTCTAAGTTTTGCTGAGAGAGCTAGGCAAGTCTGGGGCCAGAGCTGAATTGCTAGGCAATAAAACTGAAGCTGTGGATCACTCACCCTTCTTTGTCTTCCCTAAAGTAGTTAGCAGCCTAGCTTTCTAAATAAGTATTGCTTATATATGTCAAAAATATTTATTTGGGTTTCTGCTCAAATGTTGAAGGCAATGAGTGTAGGTTAAACACACAGCTACTATTGCCCCTACTCAAAGCTCCACTAAAATTACTATAAATGTTTTTTTCCAAAAAAATGGTAACAGTAACAAAATTTCAAATGGAAAGTAGATGGAAAAGTGATAAATGACTTAATAGACACAAGAAAACAGAATATAGGCTTGGCATGGTGGCTCACGCCTGTAACCTCAGCACTTTGGGAGGCCGAGGCAGGTGGATCACCTGAGGTCAGGAGCTCGAGACCAGCCTGGCCAACATGGTAAAACGTCGTCTCTACTAAAAAGTACAAAAAATTAGCCAGGTGTGGCCTGTAATCCCAGCTACTCAGGAGGCTGAGGCAGGAGAATCGCTTGAACCTGGGAGCAAAGGTTGTAGTGATCCAAGATCGTGCCATTGCACTCCGGCCTGGGCAACAAGAACACAACTCCATTAAAAAAAGAAAGAAAGGAAAGAAAGGAAAGAAAGAGAGAGAGAGAGAAAGAAAGAAAGAAAGAAAGAAAGAAAGAAAGAAAGAAAGAAAGAGAAAACAGACTCTAAAGCTAGCATTAAGGAACACTGAGAACCTTCAGATTTACACTTTGGAATCCCCTAAATTCTCAGAGTTTAGTACCAAGTACTTCTGGAAGTAGAAGGTAAAAGAGAAGATAAAGAAGACTGAAAGTATGATTGAGAAGTCGTCAGAATTCTATATCCCTTTCCAATATCTGCATAGCCAGGCAATCCCCTCCCTCTTCCCAAAAGACTAGTTAAAAGCAAAAGGTCTGTGAACAGGGGGCATCCATCACAATTGGGGATATGGATACCATACTGAAAAGTATATATATGTACATGGGATGTGGAGACCTCGGTTTTCTTCCCTGCTCAGTTCCCATATTTAGGTCAGACTTGTTCCTTTAGGTAGGATATTGAAAGATCTTCCCTGGGATTTGACCAGCCTAAGAGGAAAAACATAATGATATTGATATTGAAAACTCTCAAAATAGCTACAGTAAAGTTCAGTCAAGAATCCCCACTCACATGCACAAAGTTTACAATGAGCTTTTTATTCATGAACACTTAAATATGAGCAGATAATCAAGGATTCCCAAGCATCTAAACAGTGCCTCTAACATGAAAGATAAAAGCCAACACCAGAAAGTAGAAATATCTTGGAGGAAATAGAGACCATGAAGAAAAATGTAACAGAAACACACCAAAAAAACAGTATTTACTTAGATCCCTAGACAGATAAAATATTACAACTGTAAACATGAGCAGGATAGTATATAAAAGTAAATAAATAATAACAAAAGGGCAAAAAGAGCCTTGGGATTTTAATAATATGATATCAGAAATGGAAAACTCACTTTAAGGATTAAAAAGAAATTTGGAGAAATCTTTTGGAAAGTAGAACAAAAAAATAAAGAGATGGCAAAAAGGAGAGAAAAGAAAATTACTGCCTCAATTCAGGACACAAACTGTACAAATAACAGGCATTCTACAAAGGAAGAAAGGAGAAAAAAACCAAGGAGATATTACCAATAAAATAGTTCAGAGATACAAAAAGATGAAAATAGACCCAAGCCAGGAAATGAAAAGAAAATGCTACAAAATTCCAGAAAGTAAAAACAAAAACAGGAAAAGTCAAGAATCAAAATGGCTTTGGACTTACCATCAATACTGGCAGCAAGAAGATTGTAGGGCAATTACTTCAAAATTCTGAAGGAAAATTATTTCTAACCTAGAATTCCATACCCAGCCAAACTATCAATGAAGGATGATAGAAGACTCTTAATACATTTACCTCCTTTGCATCTTTTCTCAGGAAGGTGTTGGAGGATGACCTTCACCAAAACTTGGAAAGAAACACGATGCAGGACCAAAGATGCAGGAAACAGAAGATCCAACCCAGGAGAGGGGTATAAGAAGTCCCTAGAATAATAGTGGGAAGGAGATGCTAGAATGACAAATATTTACTAGATAGAAAAGGCAACCAGTCCAACTGGAACAGGTCAGTAGGCTCTGGATGAAACTTATTCCCCAAAGTAATGTTGATAAAACATCTGACATGTCTGAATGTCTTGAGAAGAGATTTAAACGACCGGCAAAAGTACAAATTTTATATTATTCCAGGGAATCAAAACTAGGAAGATTAGAACACTGGAGTGAATTTATTATGTAGGTTCTGCATGTCACCCTTTCACTGTGACCCCAGAAATGTTCAGAGGACTTGTCCTTCACCAAGGCACTAGGACAAACATTCATTAGGTGTGTCCTGGCATCCTTAAGGAACTTGTTAATGGCTTCTTCTGTGTAAGCCAGAATTGAGAGTGTAAATGGCTGCATCAAAGTGGGCTCCCTAAATTCAGTGGGGATGATGGTATACTGGGTTATGTGAGCCAAGAGGTAGCACTTAATCACCAGAGACTGAGTGGGTGACCATGGTTATTGGCAGTAGAACCAAGCAGTAATCAGAATGGCCTGACCTACAGAGCTCTTTGATGTTGGCTAGTTCATCATGGTGTCCTTATGACTGAAATAGATGAGCAGTCTAATAAATGATTCCTTGATTATAAAAGTGGAAAAGTTCTAGGCCTAATGAATAGAAACTTTACCTGAATTACTGTGATTTTTTTAAAAAGAGAGAGCATCACTTTGAAGGGGCACCAAATTGTTAGCCAACTCACACATCAAAGTTCAACATTTGATCACTTGGTAGTATCTGTTCTAAGACAATGAACCCCAGAAGAAGCATGTGTTTTCCACCAGATGGCTGCTTGGCTAGGCTGAAGTCCTGGTTGCTGGTGGCCTGGCCTCTGGGCTTACAGGAAAGCTACTGTTCCTCCCCCATGATGGCTATTATAGTTCGATATCTCATGTTCAGGGCCATTTTACTGAATTGCAGTTGTGCTATTGGTGCTATTCTATGATTTATGTTCTTTTTGCTTTCATGTAACTCTAATTTATTGTATTTATATATACATAGTAGTTACACTGCGGAATATACAATTTTCCTCAGACTAGTGAGAAAGATCACTCTTTGTCTATTACATTAATGATTCCCCAATGTATGATGCGTCCTGTGGGTATTCACACACTTCTGTAGTACCCTCTCCTTGGACAGGGGCTAGCCCTGTGATTTGCTTTAATCAATAGGATGCAGAAGATGTGATATTTAGTCAATTTCAGGCCTCAGCCTTACAAAGTCCTGACAGTTTCTGCACATAGGAAATCTAAGTACCCTAAGAGAATTATACTGTGGGGAAGCTCAGTGTAACTACTACATGAAGAGGCCTCACATAGGAGAATCAATAAGCCCGGCTGGCAGCAAGAACCAAGAACCAAGGCCCTGGGTCGCTAGCCCCAGCTGAGCTTCTAGCCAACTGCAGTAGTGCCTAGTCCCCAGTGTGGGTAAGTCATCTTGGAAGTGGATCCTCCAGCCATAGTCAGGCCAACCTGCTGATGCTGTGTGGAGCAGAGACAAATTGTTTTCACCAAGCTCAGCCCAAATAGAAGAATTGTGAATAAATAAATAATATCATTATTTTAAGTCATTAAGTTTTGGGGTTGTTTTTCAGTAACAGATAATATATCCCTATTTTTATTTGTCTATCTGTTGTACCTGGTACCTTGATATGGTTTGGTTCTGTGTCCCCACCCAAATCTCATCTTGAATTGTAGTTCCCATAATCCCCATGTGTCATGGGAGGGACCCAGTAGGAGGGAATTGAATCATGGGGATGGTATCCCTCATGCTGTTCTCGTGATAATGAGTGAATTCTCACAAGATCTGATGGTTTTACGAGGTGCTCCCCTTCACTCAGCCCTTCTCCTTCCTGCCACCATGTGAAGAAGGACATGTTTCCTTCCCCTTCTGCCATGATTGTAAGTTTCCTGAGGCCTCTCAGGCCTGTGGAACTGTGAGTCAGTTAAACCTCTTTCTTTATAAATTACCCAGTCTCAGGCAGTTTTCTCTAGAAGCATGAGAATGGACTAATCCATACCTGGTGTAGCCCTAAATCTCTGCTGAGCTCCAATTTGTCACACAGCTCTGAAAAAATTGCTGCTGTTCTTCCTATTACTCTTTGCATATTATTCTCTTGGCAGTTATCTTTCTCTTTGCATGTCTGTCCAACTAAAGAAATATTTGAAACTGCTTAGATATGCAGGGGACCATATGCCTAAGGATCTACAAATTCACTGGGTAGGATTTTCCAACATTTTTGACCCCAGAGTTACACTGACCTGTGGCCTTGCTGCCCAGTCCAGCCTGAGGGGTAGGCATGGCTTTCTTGGCTTTGACTGCCGTCTTGATGTTTCTCTGGTATGCTCTGACTCTTGGGTCTCAGTTTGTTTCAGTTTGTTTCCTTTTCAGCTTCTGGGGAAGGCCTGGTTATTCCATCACCAAGTGTTGTGTGGGAAAGAATAGTTTCCCAGAAAAATATGTTGTTGGAAAGATGTCCCCTTAGGAATAAACAGACTTCTTCCTCTATGTGCTTTTTAAATAGTCCCTTTCAAAACCTCTCCCCTCTGACAATTGCTAACTAAAAGACAAAAGGGTAGCCTTTACTACACTAAAGTGGCATAGCCACAGAGTTCTTGTTAACATTTTAAAATCAGCCAGGCCTACTCTTGTCCCTTTTATTACCTCCTTCACAGGGCTGTGGGGCCCTGCCTGCCAATGGGGCCACTTGTCAATGTCCTTATTGCTCTTTCTCTTTTCCCTTGGTGAAGCTCTGACTGGATGACTTCTGCTCATGAGACCCTCCACATGCTGAAGGCTGGGATGTACCAAGGGAAAGAAGCTTGGCAACTTGGTGTCATTGGAAGAACACCAACGTTGGAACCAGACAGATCTGGATCAGAAGCCTGGCTTTGGCATTTTTTTTTCTAGCTGCATGACCTTAACAAGTTACTTAAACTCTCTTGGGTTTCCTCATCCAAAAACTAGGATATTTAATGCTTACTTTTAGGGTCACTCCAAGGTTTAAAAGTAAATTATGTTAAGAACTCAGAACTAGAATGGATGCTCAAAAAAAAGGTAGCAATAAGTAAGATGAGGATGATGATTGACTCTAGGGAAAGAGACAGAGGTCAGAGAGTTCTTAAATGCTTCTTTCTATCAGGCCCATCTCACCAAGGTAGTCAGACAGAAGAGCACTGTGGGAGAAGAAAGAATCCAGAATGAAGAACCAAGATATGCCCTGGTTTGCATATTACCTACAAGGTTGCTGTGTTGAGTTGAACAGGTTGTGCACTGCATTGCCCAACTGTACAACAATATGTGGGCTCTGACTGCCTAGGAATCTGAAATGTTGTATTGGTAGCCATATAGGATTAGGAACAGTGGTGTACTAGAGACAGCTCCTACAGACTCACAAGAGCCAATTGTTAAATTTTCAGGGATTTTGCAAGCCAGCTGCCAACATTTCCATTATTAAAAATTAAATTATGTTATATGAATTTATCATCAAATGCTCAAAACTCATCACTTACTAATTATTTTACTACATTTTTGTGTTGTCTGTATTCTTGAAGTTATTTACATCTACTGTTTGTACCATGGAAGTACATACTACATAAAAATGTGTTACTGCACATCTCTTCCCAAAGTCGTGTTCATTGATATTACAATGGCAACTTAAAATTGGCCATGGTGTGAGTATTTACACCACAGAAATTGGTATGCACTACAAATTGGGTCTTTCAGAAAGACTTTTACCAGCACACCACTGAGTATAGGCAAGGTTGAGACATGTTGAGACATGCAAAAAGTGATGAAAACATTTCACTCTTCTCTTGCCCACTACATGTTGATTATATTTAAGCCCATCACTAGCACTAGCAGGGAAAAGAAACTGAGGGAGTGAATGGTGGCGATTAGCTTGTGGTGTGGATTGCTCTGCCCTCTCTCTCCTTTTCTGTTTTTTGAGCCCGATGTACCCCATACTGAGAAGCCCACAACCATCAGCTGTGTGTACTCAGTGTAAGCAAATGAGCACTTAGACAATGTGACCTAAAGCCTTGAGTCAAGAACACTGTGTTTGTACCATAAAGCATACATGAAGGTTGCAGCTCCCCGTGTGGCTGGTGGTCTGAGAATGCTTATATTTCAGCCTAGCACTTGCTTCTTTTGTTTAATTGTCCCTCTCACTCTGGTACAACATCCAAAGGGGACAGCCAGTCCACTTCAGGACAGTAAATTTAGCTCTTTGTGGGACAGGCAAAATCCAACTTGCCTACACCTTAATAAATGACAGTGACCCAATATTACACAGTAAACCAAATGCCACCACTGTTGTAATGCCAGACGATGGCATCAGCCATGACAGTGATGGCTCAAGTAGGCCATAATGGGGAATTCCAAGTTGCTAGCACCATTCAGGATCTCAAGGATTGCTGAGTGTTTGAGGAATACATGGAGAAACATTGACACTAGATGCTATTTCATCCCTAGAGCAACAGTCACATCTTTTAAAGCGGCTAAACAGATTGGGACGGCCTTTCACATATGTTTTTCTAGCTATATAGTGTAGTTATATACTATATATATAACTAGATAGCTAGACAGTATAGCATATGCTATATATACTATACTACACTAGTATAGTATCTAGCTAGCTAGATAGTATACTATACTATCTAACTATACTCTCTAGTATACTATCCTATCTAACTATACTATCTAGTATACTATCCTATCTAACTATACTCTCTAGTATACTATACTATACTAACTCTAATATAAGTCTAAAATTATTCAAACACCAGAGGCCGGGTAAAGTGGCTCATGCCTATAATCCCCTCCACCTCCCGGGTTCAAGTGATTCACCTGCCTCAGCTTCCCGAGTAGCTGGGATTGCAGGCACCCACCATGCCTGGTTAATTTTTGTGTTTTTAGTAGAGATGGCATTTCACCATGTTGGCCAGGCTGGCTCGAACTCCTGACCTCAGGTGATCTACCCGCCTCGGCCTCTCAAAGTGTCAGGATTACAAGCATGAGCCACCGTGCCTGCCCTCTGGTGTTTTAATGTGATTCTGTCTTTCCTCAAGAAAGACCCTCAGCGTGGTCACAATAACTCAAAAAAGCCACTCATCTAGCAGTGAGCCAGAGGAATTCTAGAGAGGGCTGCTTTCTGAGAGAATAAACCATGGTGCCTGAGGTTATCTGAGAGAACTTTCTAGAAGGCTAGTTGCAGATGTTATAGTCCATAGTCCTCACTAGGCGTTCCTATGTGGTCATGCTCCAGGCTCATGAGATGGTGAGAATTCATATTAGGGGTAAATATCGCCATGGCTTTTCCCGTTGTTCTTCCACACCTTCTTTGGAAAGGTGACCTTGTTCGAGCGCCCTGTCTCCTTTAGCAGACCCCCAACTCCCAGGGTTCTCTGGAGTGAGACATTCTCTTTAGACCTTCAGACTGGGGATGACTGGAACCTGAGCCTGGTCCCAACCAAGACAGGGGTCTGATGTGGAGAGATGACCCCATGCTTGACTGCCTGATTTCTTTTCCCTAGTGGTCTTTGTACCTAGAAGAGAAAATTCAGGTTGAGGGATGTCAGCACAGGTTGATGGGAGGCTGGATAGAGTCACAGTGGTAGGGCTGGAAGGAGGACAGGGATTTATTCAGTCAGCCATTTAGTCAATCAGGCAGCAAATACTCATGGAATGCCTATTCGGGGTCGGAAACTGCTGTAGGTGCCAGGAATAAAGAGCGAACACAAAAGTCCCTGCCCTCGTGGAGGTGACATTCTATGGGCTATTGCGGGCAACATGGAGAATCATATCTGGAACACAGAGAGAGGAGGTGTGAACAACACTCCCAGATTTCAGGAGTATGGGGAATGTGGGAGGAGATGGAGATCTGAATGAGGAAGATGATGGGTTCCATCTGGAACGCTTGGCATTTGGGGTGTTTGTTAGCCATCAAGGCCGAAGTGTCCAGTTAGATATGCAGAGTGTACTTGAAAAGACACATTTAGCAGGTGCCTGGGAACACTGTACAAATGGGTGAGATCACCTGGCAGAATGGGACTCACAGTGGGGCTCAGGCAGGAGCAGGGGCATGTCAGGGCCACCTCAGGAGCTTCTTTAAACTCCATGAAACAGTGCTCTTGACTTAGACATCTAGAGATTTGAAATACTGCCTAGGGGCATCCTCTCCAATTAGGAATTACTGCCATTGAGGTGTCTCCTAAGAGGCTGTCTATGTTGAAGCAACAACAAGATTTGGGGGTCACTGTATGGATGGAGAACAGGGCCCAGGTAAAATTGGAAACCATCACAGCAGTGTAACATTTAGAACAACATGCTAGGTGGTAGAAAGCACCTGGCTAGGCACTCAATAAAGCAAGGTCTTCATTTCAGTTTCTCCCTAACTACTGTTGCCTCACACAAGACACTAGCTTCTCTGAGTTTTAATTTTCCCATCATTAAAATCTGAGATTAGACTACACCAGTTGTTCAAGAGGCAGCAGTATCAGCATCTCCTCAGAACTTTCTAGAAATGCAAATTCTTGGGACCCCTTCCTGACTTAGTGGAATTAGAAACAGGGTGGGGTCCAGCAGGCAGTTAGTAGAAGTCTTTCAGGTGATTCTCATGCTTCCAAAAGAAGTTTGAGAACCACTGGCTTACATGAATTTGAAACTCCCTGCTAGCATTAAAGCTTCTACACCATATTCTTGTTCAGATGCTTTTGTCAGGTTTCATAGTCTGTGCTTCTTTGTCCTCCTCCGATTGTTAAATGATTGTAAGTCAGTTTCTCCTTGAGGTGGGAGGATGTGCGTGTTGTGCGTATGCCTGTGTATATGTGTGTCTGCATGTGTGCCTATGCCTACGTGTGTGTGTATATATGTGTGGTGATAGGAGGTTGGTGGGTGGAGATGCACAGCTTTCCTGCTTGCCTTTTTAGATGATGTAAGACAGTAGTCCCCAACCTGGGACCCCCCCTGGGAGTTTGGGGTCTGCTAAAGGAGACAGGGCTCTGGAACAAGGTCACCTTTCCAAAGAAGGTGTGGAGGAACCACTGGGGAAAGGCCAAGGTGATATTTACCCCTAATATGAATTCTTACCATCTCATGGGCCTGGAGCATGACCACATAGGAACTCTACTAAGGACTATGGACTATAACATCTGCAACAAGCCTTCTAGAAAGTTCCCCAACCTTTTTGACACCAGGGGCTGGTTTCCTGGAAGACGGTTTTTTCCATGGATGAGGGTGGGAGGTGGGATGATTCAAGCACATTGCAATTATTGTGTACTTTATTTCTATTATTATTACATTGTAATATATAATGAAATAATTATTTCTTGTACAACTTACCATAATGTAGAATCAGTGGGAGCCCGAGCCCTGAGTTTGTTTTCCTACAACTAGACAGTCCCAGCTGGGGGTGATGGGAGACAGTGTCAGATCATCAGGCATTAGATTCTCATAAGGAGTGCACAACCTAGATTCCTCACATGCACAGTTCACAATAGGGTTCTTGCTCCTTTGAGAATCTAATGCTGCTGATCTGACAGGAGGTGGAACTCAGGCAGTAATGCTAGTGATGGGGAGAGACTGTAAATACAGACGAAGCTTGGCTCACTCACTTGCCACTCAACTCCTGCTGTGTGTTGCCCGGTTCCTAAAAGGCCACAGACCGGTACTGGCCCATGGCCCCGGGGACTGGGGCCCTGTGATGTAAGAAGTGAGCTTGAGTCGGTGACGGAAACAGGTCACACTGTGCAGGCTCTCACACAGAGTAGGTACTTGGAAGTGGTTTTGTGCCTTTACCTTCTCTAACATAACTGAGTTGACTGACTCTAGTAGGTTGTCAACTCTTTGGTGCTGCCACTGTCTCCAGCAGCTGTCTGGTCTGTGGCATCTGTGCTCCCCTGGGATTTCCAACTGAGTCTAAACAGGAACCACTGCTAGAGGCTTTCAGCATGGATTGCTCTCTGCCGGAAGTCAACATTTGGACCAGAAGAATCCTTTGTGAGATCCCTTTACAACCCAGCTGAGCCCAGTTTGTGAAGCAGTGTGACACTCAGAGGTGCAGACCTACCCCTGACACTGGTGCATGGAGCACAAGAGTTCCCATAGAAGCCCACGTACATTGGTCTTAAAACCTACAAGTCATTAAATAGGCTAACAAATTATTAGACACAATATTTTCTCTCCTTCTAACCTGACAAATATATAGTACACTTTCATAATGATCAGAAAGAGCAGGTTCAAATTCCAATTTCTCAGACTCCTTGAATATCTACTTCTAGAGGAGGCAACTTCTATTTCTACTTGGAAAGAACTGCCCCGCCGAGCCCTGGTCTGCCCCAGGCCTCACCCTGTCCCTCCCTGAAGGATGTTCATATGCACATGCATGGACACCTCTGCCCACAGCCCTAGCTAGTGCTGTCCACTGCCCATCCTGGAGCACAGCAACCCATTGGCCACCCTCTTTCCTGAGGGCCCACATGGCTAGCAGCACAGTTCACCCTCAGAAGGACACACCCAGGGTCAAGGCAACTGAGGACCAGGAAGAGGGCTCGGGACTCTCTGGTCAGGGAATTCTAGGGTCATGAGTACCCAAGGAGTGGATGGAGCACAGGCTTTCCATAGGAATGTCCTCTTGGCTTGGGACTCCACACTCCACTCATGGGGAGTGGTGTGGCTAGAGGAGGATCCAAACTGGTCCTTCTAAAACAGGGCCCACGTTTGCCTGGGTCTGAGGGAGCACTGCCCCGAGGAGCTGTTCCGAGTGGCTCTCTTTCCTGCTCACTGCTAGTACTCTGCAGATACTTCCCCAGGAAGTATTTAGGGAGGAACCCTAATTTATGATCATCTAATCCAGTGCATGGACTAGGACATGAGGAAACCGAAGCGCTCCGCAAAGGTAGATTACTCCCTGGAATTACACTTGGGAATGATGGATTACTCCCTGGAATTACACTTGGGAATGATGGATTACTCCCTGGAATTACACTTGGGAATGATGGATTACTCTCTGGGATTACTTTCTGGAGTGGCAAACTATTCTTTGGAATTGCACTCTGGCATGATGAATTTCAAAGGGAAGCATGATTGTGATGTGTAGG
The DNA here is from genome assembly GCF_009828535.3 of Hylobates moloch. Classification (NCBI taxonomy): domain Eukaryota; kingdom Metazoa; phylum Chordata; class Mammalia; order Primates; family Hylobatidae; genus Hylobates; species Hylobates moloch. Next base: position 34,676,789 of record NW_026652292.1, read on the forward strand.
GTAACTGCTCCACAGAGAAAAGCCAGCAGGGATCTGGAAAACTCTTCCTGCTGCTCCTTAGTGACTGGCAACTTCTTTTTTTTTTTGAGATGGAGTCTTTCTCTGTCCCCCAGGCTGGAGTGCAGTGGTGCGATCTCGGCTCACTGCAAGCTCGGCCTCCCGGGGTTCACGCCATTCTCCTGTCTCAGCCTCCCGAGTAGCTAGGACTACAGGCGCCCGCCAACACGCCCAGCTAATTTTTTTTTTTTGTATTTTTTTTAGTAGAGACGGGGTTTCACGGTGTTAGCCAGGATGGTCTCGATCTCCTGACCTCGTGATCCGCCCGTCTCGGCCTCCCAAAGTGCTGGGATTACAGGCTTGAGCCACCGCGCCCAGCCAGTGACTGGCAACTTCTTTAATCCACGGGTAATTAGAACAAACACTGTTCTGTGTCTTAAACCCACATTTTCACTGTTGCCTTGAGGGCATCACCTTGGAAGTAGCTCCAGTGGCCACTTTTTTTTTGGGTTACACATTCATAGTGCTGCTTTAATAATAATAGTTGCAACAAGCTTCAAACAGATGGAAATATGGTTTTTGTTTTCCTATTCAGAATTTTCTGACTATTTTTAGTCTGGGCATTCTCTATTGCATCAGTGAGTGTAACTTGGTTCTTTCTGTGAAAATCAAATAACTAAAAAGCTAGCAATGTATTTCTGCCACAGATGATATTTTTGTTTACATTTTGAAGGGTTTTTATGAATTGGATTACAAAACTAATTGAATCAGAGATGAATTTCGCTCAGAATTTGAAGTATTTTATGAAATAAAATTTCCATAAGAAATTGACCTAATTATTCAGAAGTTTCTAATGCAACAGCCTAACACAGTTTTGAAAGTCCTCCAGAGAAAAAAGCTCAAGCATACTCTCCCTCATAGCAAAGAAACACCCTTTTTATTTACTTCTCTCTTAAGCAGTATAGCTTTTAGTTTATAGGAACACAGCTTCAGAGTATATTGTATAGATGCATTATTTTAGTTTCAAATGCTATGTTTCTTCAAAACTAGTTTTCTATTATGTACTATATTTTTCCATCATTTGTAACTGTTATTGGTGAAACAAGTGTTATTTTTATATTTAACTGCTTAATATTACTTGTCTCACATGTAAGTGGCCTACTACTTAGATTTTTTTTAATATTGAGGAAACACTAGCATGTTTCTATGTAATAGATAAGAACCCAGAAGGCTTCAGAGTTATAACCATTATAAAAAAAAAATTTGTTTCATTAAGAGTTTTTTCAGCCAGGCACAGTGGCTCATGCCTGTAATCCTAGCACTTTGGGAGGCCAAGGTGGGCGGATCACTTGAGGTCAGGAGTTCGAGACCAGCCTGGCCAATATGGTGAAACGTCATCTGTAGTAAAAATATATAAAAGTTAAGCTGGCGTGGTGATGCATGCCTGTAATCCCAGCTATTCTGGAGCCTGAGGCAGGAGAATCACTTGAACCCAGGAGGCGGAGGTTGCAGTGAGCTGAGATCGTGCCACTACTCTAGCATGCATGACAGAATGAGACTCCATCTCAAAAAAAAAAAAAGCTTTACTTGCCCTAGCCAAAGCTTTTCCTGATGATTCAGACATTGTAGAGATGTGAGGAAAGCCTTGGGTGGTTTCCCTCTTACGTTTCTCTCTGGTAGCTGGAAGACATTTAGAGAATTACTTTGATCTGCTCATCGCAGTTGGGACTACATCCTAACGTCTCCGTGTCTCTTATAGTGATACCAGACCATGTGCCATGGCTTTGCCTGTTGGTTTCTCTGGCCTTTCTGGGTTCACCACCTTTCTGTACCTAGAACTTATCTCTAGCCCATAGGCGGTCCCACTGGTGGCTAACTCCTCCCTTTATATTCCTGCCCCCCTCCACACGTACCCCAATAATACAATTTCTATATAATCAATATGCTTCTCTGCAAATACAGCTTCAGATGGGCCTGGACTGGGTCCTGCCCTCCCTCAAGGACACTTCAAACAAATACACAAATAGAGAAATGCTGCCCTCAAAATGCAAATGTCGCTTGAGAAAGCCTCTGGTACTTCCTTCTATCTGCCATTTATAAGCCCTTCTCCACACAAGTTTTAGAGGTTCCAATCCAATGGCCCCAACCTTTGTGCTGCACTCAACTGCTTTACAGAGAAAAGAAAAGTTTCATTTACAAACACACATTCTCCAAAAGAGGCTGCAGAAGCTGTGGAAAGGGAAACCGTATCTCTTAGGCTTGGGGGAAGGCAGTGGGTTCCACTGCATGCACAGCTCTGAACAATTAATAGTGCTGCTCCAGGCCCAGGGTTGAGCAGGATTCCGAGGTTTCCCTGAAGAGGAGAGGATGGAGACAGGGTAACCAATTTGACACTGAGGGTGACTTGCAGGTTTCTGGAAGTCATGGTGGATGGTGATGCCATCTACCAGGGTTACAGGAGGGGCTCGGGTCAAAAAGAAAGATGATGAATTCAGTTCTGTTATGTGGAATTTGAAAGGCCCAGTGTCACCTGGGTCCACCTGGCAGTTGGGTACATAGGCCTGCTCCTCTGAAGGGAGGGGCTGGGCTGGAGAAATGGGTGCGGGAGCCACAGCATATATGTGGCAATGACTGGCAGGGAAGAGGGTATCATGGGAGCTGAGAACAGGGAGGCCAGGCAGAGTCACCAGGAACATCAACGTGAAGGGGAGAGGAGAGGAAGAAATTCTCTACCTGGCTCCTCACTGTCCCATTGACAAGATCCTCATTCAACAGACTCTAGACCTCAGTTTCGTCATCTGTAAAGTGGGAATAATATCGTCCTCCACTACCTCTGGCAAACATGATAAGTTGAAGACACATACTTACCACTGGTCCCTTCAGTCCCCACTAAAATGCTTGTAAATTGGGGAGAAGAGTAGTAACCAGCAGGACAAAGGAAACAGACACAGATGGCAGCAATAACATTCGAGAAACCGAAATGTGCATGGACAAGTGGCGACAGATTTAGAAACCAAAGAAAGATGGTTTCTAGGCCAGGAGTGAGGCAAAGATGAGAAGTGGGCTAAGGTTTGAGCATTGCTTTCAGATTTACAGATCTGTCCTCTCAAATAGATCTTTCTCTTTTTAAAGAAATACAAAATACTCTTTTTAAATAAATTCAAGCGGTAAAGATACTGGCACACTGTACGGGTGAACCATAATTTATCCATCTCTTTACTGATGAGCAGTTAGGTTATTCCAGGAAAAATAAACATGCAGATAAAAGTACATACTTCGTGAGGATAAAATCCAATAACATCAGAATGGTTGTTATCTCTGGAAGAGAGGAAGGAAGAGGAAAGAGATGCAGTATGAAATTTTAGCTGTATTTTATTTACCTTTATTTTCTTTTTAAAAAATACCTGAAAATTAAAATTATAATAATTATAGAACTACATAAATGTTATGTTTATGTATATATTAATGTTTATTTATATAAATATTACAAATATTAATTTGAGAAAGAGAAAAAACTCTTCCACTCAGTATATGGTGACAGGTGAGTGTGTGTGAAGACGGCCTGCTGGGAGCACTGGGCTTCGCACAGCTCTGCTCAGAACCTTCATGAGGGCATGGTGCTACAGCCCTGGTCTTGGGCCTGTTTCCCCTTTCCCGGACACTGTGAGACCTGGCCCACCTTCCCGTGAGGGCCAGTGGTTGCCCCCCTCTAGCTTCCACTGCTATGATGGGGGCCCAAAGGGACATGATGGTGAGACATCATTCAGAATCAGAACTGTCCTCGAGAATCCAGGACATAGAGAGCAAAACATTTTGAAAAAATCCTGTTCTAGCTGATGAGCAGCCACCGAAGTAGACAGGAGCAAATGGCTGCCTGTTCTGTGCTCTTTATAATCAGGTCCTCCCTGATGGCGCTTTGGTCACTGTCCGCTGACAATTCCCTGTGGCCTTGTTCACAGCACTAACAGCCTCCTTCCTGGGCACCTTTGTTTTGCTGTGTCCGTTGATAAGGGTTTTTTTGTTTTGTTTTGTTTTGTTTTGTTTTGTTTTGTTTTGAAGATGGAGTCTCGCTCTGTCACCCAGGCTAGAGTGCAGTGGCGCGATCTCAGCTCACTGCTAGGTCCACCTCCCGGGTTCACGCCATTCTCCTGCCTCAGCCTCCCGAGTATCTGGGACTACAGGCACCTGCCACCACGCCTGGCTAACTTTTTTTTGTATTTTTTAGTAGAGATGGGGTTTCACCATGTTAGCCAGGATGGTCTCGATCTCCTGACCTCGTGATCTGCCCGCCTTGGGCTCCCAAAGTGCTGGGATTACAGGCGTGAGCCACCGCGCCCGGCCGATAAGGGTATTTTTTTTTTTTTCTTTTGAAACAGAGTTTTGCTCTGTCACCCAGGCTGGCATTCAATGGCGCAATCTTGGCTCACAGCAACCTCTGCCTCGCAGGTTCAAGCGATTCTCCTGCCTCAGCCTCCCGAGTAGCTGGGATTACAGGCATGCGACACCACGCCCGCCTGATTTTGTATTTTTAGTAGAGACGGGGTTTTGCCATGTTGGCCAGGCTGGTTTCAAACCCCTGACCTCAGGTGATCCACCCACCTCAGCCTCCCAAAGTGTTGGGATTACAGGTGTGAGCCACCGCGCCTGGCCGATAAGGGTATTTTACGTGGGTATATTACCTTTTGTTATTGAGAACTAAAAGATCTGCATCATTCATCACAAACTATTTTTAGCCTTACCCTGAAATGCAGAGAAACAGACTGCAAACATGAGACAGCACCATTTGCTCCAACCCAACTGGTGCAAACTTCCTGAAGCAGTGTTATTTTGCAGATTTCCTTGCAGTAAGCAAAGAGTATGGTTATACCCGCACCCACATGTCTTTTGATCTTTGGATGTAAAATATTTTTGAAAGTGAACTTTCAAAATTGGGAAAACAATATAACATTCTGGAAAGCTTGCCAAATAGAAGAATATGGGAGAAAAATTGTCCTTCATCTCAGCCACCCTAATGTATCAATTAGCTTTCTTCTCTTGCCTTCAAGTTATTTTTCAAATGAACATATTAAATAACTGTAATAATAGTATTGGTGGCAATTGAGTATGCTTTTCTGTTTAATACTACATCATAATTTGCCACAGTGTCATACAAGCCTCTTTTTTTAAATAGACTTTTTATTTTGAAATAAATTTAGATTTATAGAAGAGTTGGGTAGTCACTAGAGAGAATAGAATGCCTATCCACCTTTTACCAATTTCTCCTGATGTTAACATCTTACATAACCATGGCACATTTATCAAATCTAAACAGTGAATTAGTGATAGTACTAACTAGTGATAGTACAGTACTATCAACTGAACCACAGACTTTATTTAATTTTACTGGTTTTCCCATTAATGTTCTTTTTCTGCTCCAGGGTCCGATTCAAGAAACCACAAGCACATCTTGTGTTTATTGTGTGTATACCAGTAGATTCAGGTGATACACCATACTTTGCCTAACTATTGCCCTCTTTCTAAATATTTAGATTGCTTATAGTTTTTCCGTATCACACGTAGTACTATGAAGAACATCTGCATGTGGGTAGTTGTATTAGTCCGTTCTCGCACTGCTATAAAGAAACACTTGAGACTGGGTAATTTAGAAATAAGAGAGGTTTAATTGGCTCATGGTTCTGCAGGCTGTGCAAGAAGCATGGATGGGGAGCCTCAGGAATTTCAATCATGGTAGAAGGCGAAGGGGGAAGCAGGCAATGTCTTACGTGGCCAGAGCAGGAGGAACAAAGGGGGAAGTGCCTTACACTTTTATTAAAGAACTAGATCTTACGAGAACTCGCTCACTATCACGAGAACGACAAGGGAGAAATCCTTCCCCATGATCCAGTCACCTTCCACCAGGCCCTTCTGCCAACACTGGGGAGTACAATTCGACATGTGGGAACACAGATCCAAACCATATTAGTAGCCTTCTCTTAAGATTCCTTCCTTATGGCTGTCTATAATCAGATTTCTGGGGGCCCAAGGATAAGAACGGATTTATGGCCCTGGATATCATTGCATATTGCCGCCAAAGTGTCTTCCACAATGTCTGAATACTCATTTATACTGTCACGAGCAATTTTTTGAGAGTAGTGCATTCATGTACCCTTGTCAGTGTTACTCTCATTTTAATATTTTGGCTAATTTAATAGGTGAAAACATCTCAATTTTTGAAATGTGTATTTCTTTGGTAACTAGCAAATTTGAATATTTCCCCATGTGTGTTTACTAGCTATACTTTTCTTTTTTTTTTTTTTTTGCAAATTGTCTCTTCATATTTTATTTATTGGGGTCTGAATTTTCTTATTAATATATGCATGAGTTTTATAATAAAAGATATCCCTTGGCCTCTCACTTTGCTGCAATTATTTACCTCTCCATCTATTGTTTGAATTTTTTCTTTTGTAATTTTCAAAGAGCATAATGACAGTTTTATGATGTAGATTCCATTATTTTTAAAAAATTTATATATTTTTGGTCTCTTTTAAGCTTAGAAAGTTTCTTCTTCAAAGTCTGGTTTTAAGGTCGGGCACAGTGGCTCATGCCGTAATCCCACACTTTTAGGGTCAAGGCAGGAGGATTGATTGAACCCAGGAGTTTAAGACCAGCCTGGGTAACATAGTGAGACCCTGTTTCTACAATAATAAGAAGAAGTAATTAGCTAGATGTGGTGGCACGTGACTGTAGTCCCAGCTACTCAGTTGGCTGAGGTGAGAGGATCAACTGAGCCTGGGAGATGGAAGCTGCAGTGAGCTGAGATCACACCACTGCACTCCAGGCTGGGTGACAGAGGGAGACCCTGTCTCAAAACTAAATAAATAAGTAAATTTTAAAAGTCTGATTTTTAAAATTCAATTATTTTCTATAATTTGAGATCCCATATTTAACTGATGCATCTGGAATATTTTTGGTATTTGGTCCAAGTGTCTGGGCCACCTCTCTCTCTCACCAGCTGCCGGAGACCACACCTCCCAACTTCGTGGGTGGTCAAGCTGAGTCACTTCCAGCTGAGTGACTGGCATCCTCCTTCTCTGTGTTGCCCAAGCTAGAATCCTTGGAGTCACCTAATTTCTACTTTTCTTCTGTCTTTCACTACCCACATCCACCCAGCCATGGAGTTCCAGTAGTTCTATATTCGTGGTTCGTCCCCCAGTTCTTTTGGGAAGAGTATATGCTGCTGTCTCTGCCTGGGACCCTTTTCCCATCCCCACTCTGTCTGCCTTGTTCCTATGGGTCTATTGCACAGAACCTGGTATGTCCTTGCTATGGGCCACTAAAGTACTCCAACTTCCCAACCCTAAATCTCACACTCAATCGTAATATCCTGCTAATTTGTGTCCCTGTGTCTCTCTTCATCATTAACGTAGAGACTGACAGTGCCTGGTATGTATAGGGTGCTCAATATGTATGTTAGGTACGTGAAAGAGCAAATAAATGAGTGAAAATGCCAATAAAACAGGAGTCATACCTAACCAGGTCCCAGCAGGGTCCGATTTAAATACTTTCCTCCAGGATATGAAGGTAAAGGGGATAGCACATTACAATTCATGCTTTTTATGGGTGCCAAGAGGTCATGGATACATTAGATTGGCTTGTTCACCTTCTGGGTGACTGTTTTATCCTCCTTCTAGATGCCATTACTATAATGCAAAGGCTGAAAAAATAAAAACTACATTTTCCAGACTATCTTGTAGCCAATATTCTGGATGTCAATTAGGTCTCACCAATTGGATATACTCTTGAGAGACAGGGAAGGCCGGAGTGGGGTGGAGGCCATTTTCCTGCTGCTATTTCTCCAGCCAAGCAAGGCCATCAAAACATGAGAACTCATCATTCCAGGACCTATCGCCAGTCTTGTGGGTGTCTGGAAGCAGTTGTGGCAGCAGTAATGCCAGAGTGAGGGTGAAGGCAGAGGCTTCCTGGTTCTGAATCACCGCTGTAGCATTCTCTCATTCATTCTCTCTCTCCCTGTCTCTCTCTAATAGAGCCATTGGAGACTCCTGAATTAATTTCTCCAGTCTTTCTACCAATTTCCATAACCCCATCTTACTATTTAAAATACCTAGAGCGTTTCTATTTTCTGTACTGAACCATTGCAGATACACAAGGGATAGCAATTGATACCAAGGAGCCTGCCTTGATCAATTGCAATTTTTCCCAGAGCAAAGGAAGCAAGAAATACTCCTAAGACTATGGATGAGGCTGTGCTTACTGGTTATTTTATGGTTCTACAATGGACTGATAAATCATTTCTGTCATCTTTCTCCATCACTTTTCAGCCACCTTTAGGACTATGTTAGAATAGGCCTCTTCACTTAGCAATAAATATGGCCAGTACTGGATAATTACACAGGGGGAAGCAAACATAAAACTACCTGGAGAAAATACAGGTGAATAATTCAGATCTTTCACAAATTAAGGGTACTTACAAATCAGTGAGAAAAAAACTAAAACCCAATTAAATATGTGCAAAATACTTGAAAATAGGAAGAAAAATAGCCAAAAAAAGATGCTAAAATATTTGACCTTTTTTTTTGATCAAATTTGCCAAGGTTTTAAAAGACTATTTAGAGTTTCAAATTCATAGTAAAATTGGGAGGAAGGTAGAGAGATTTCCCATATACTCCCTGTCCCCATGCATGCATAACCTCCCCCTTATCAGCATCCCCTACCAGAGTGGTACATTCGTTGGTGAACCTACATTGACACATCATTCTCACCCAAAGGCCATAGTTTACATTAGGATTCATTTTTTCTGCTGTACATTCTATGGGTTTAAACAAATGTATGACATGTATCTACCATTATGGTATCATATAGAATAGTTTCACTGCCCTAAGAACCCTCTGAACTCTGCCTATTCATCCCTTGCTCTCTCCTAATACCTGGCAACCACTGGTCTTTTTTACTGTTGCCCTTTCCAGAATGTCATAGAGTTAGAATCATACAGTATGTAGCCTCTTCAGATTGGCTTCTTTCACTTAGGAATACCCACTGAAGTTTCCTCGATGTGGAAACTTTGAGGATTGAGACTATGGATGAGGCTGTGCTTACTGGTTATTTTATGGTTCTACAAGGGACTGATAAATCATTTCCATTATCTTTATTTCCACTTTTTAGCCACCTTTAAGACTATGTTAGAATAGGCCTCTTCACTTAGCCTATTCTAAGGCTAAGTGAAGGAAAAAGGAAAAGTTTCCTTTTCATGGCTTGATAGCTCATTTCTTTTTAGTACTGAATAATACTCTGTTGTCTGGAAGTGCCACAATTTATTCATCCATTCACCTACTATAGAACTTCTTGTTTCCTTCCAAGTTTTGGCAATTATGAATAAAGCTCCTGTAAATATCCATGTGCAGTTTTTTGTGTGGACGTAAGTTTTTGACTCCTTTGGGTAAATACCAACGAGTGCACATGCAAGTGGTATGATGAGTATGTTTGATTTTGCGAGAAGCTGCCAAACTGCCTTCCAAAGGGGCTGTACCAGTTTGCATTCCCACCAGTGATGAATGAGAGTCCTGTTGCTCCACATCCTTGTCAAAATTTTGTGTTGTCAAGTGTTCTGGATTTTGGCCATTCTAATAGGCATACAGGGATGGTATCTCATTGGTGTTATAATTTGCACTTCCCTGATGACATATGATGTGGAGCATGTTTCCATATGCTTACTTGCCATCATGGTATCTTTTTTGGTGAGGTGTCTGTTAAGGTCTTCGTCCATTTTTCTTTTTTTGGTTTGTTTTCTTTTTTTTTGTTTTTATTTTAGGTTTGGGGGTACATGTAAAGGTTTGTTACATAGGTAAATATGTGCCATGGGGGTTTGTTGCACATATTATTACCTTACCCAGTATTAAGCCCAGTACCCAGAAAAGTTATATTTTCTGCTCATCTCCCTCCACCCATTCTCCCCCATCAAGTAGACCCCAGTGCCGAGACCAGCTTGGTCCGGGAGACCCTAACCCAGCGGTGCTAGAGGAAGTAAATACACACACACACAAGTATAGCGTGTGGAGTGGGAAATCAGGGGACTCAGAGCCTTCAGAGCTGAGAGCCCCAAATGGAGATTTACCCACATATTTACTGACAGCAAGCCACTGATAAGCATTATTTCTGTAGAGTATAGATTAACTAAAAGTATTCCTTATGGGAAACAAAGGGATAGGCCAAAATAAAGGGATGGGTTGGGCTAGTTATCTGCAGCAGGAGCATGTCCTTAAGGCACAGATCACTCATGCCATTGTTTGTGGTTTAGGAACGCCTTTAAGCGGGTTTCCACCCTGGGTGGGCCAGGTGTTCCCTGCCCTAATTCCAGTAAACCCACAACCTTCAGCACGGGCGTCATGGCCATCATGAACATGTCACAGTGCTGCAGAGATTTTGTTTATGGCCGGTTTTGGGGGCAGTTTATGGCCAGATTTGGGGACCTGCTCCCAACACCCCAGTGTCTGTTGTTTCCTTCTTTGTGTTCGTAAGTTCTTATTATTCAGCTCCCACTTATAAGTGAGAACATAGGGTAGTTGGTTTTCTGTTCCTGCATTAGTTTGCTAAGGATGATATCCTCCAGCTCCATTCATGTTCCCACAAAAGACATGATCTCTTTCTTTCTATGGCTGCATAATATTCCATGGTGTATAGGTACCACATTTTCTTTATCCAGCCTGTCACTGATGGGCATTTAGGTTGATTCCATGTCTTTGCTATTGCAAATAGTGCTGCAATGAACATTCACATGCATGTGTCTTCATGGTAGAAAGCTTTATATTCCTCTGGGTATATATCCAGTAATGGGATTGCTGGGTCGAATGGTAGTTCTGCTTTTAGCTCTTTGAGGAATTGGCATACTGCTTTTCACAATGATTAAGCTAATTTATACTTCCACCAACAGCGTATAAGGGTTCCCTTTTCTCCACAATCTTGCAAGCATCTGTTATTTTTTGACTTGTTAATAATAGCCATTCTGACTGGTGTGAGATGGTGTCTCATTATGGTTTTGATTTGCATTTTTCTAATGATCAGTGATGTTGAGCTTTTTTTCATATGCTTGTTGGTCGCATGTATGTTTTCTTTTGAGGTGTGTATTCGTGTCCTTTGCCCACTTTTTAATAGGGTTGTTTATTTTTCTCTTGTAAATTTGTTTAAGTTCCCTATAAATGCTGGATATTAGACCTTTGTCAGATGCATAGATTGCAAATATTTTCTCCCACTCTGTAGGTTGTCTGTTTATTCTGTTGATAGTTTCTTTTGCTGTGCAGAAGCTCTTAAGTTTAATGAGATTCCATTTGTCAATTTTTGCTTTTGTTGTGATTGCTTTTGGTGTCTTCGTCATGAAATCTTTTGGTCCGTTTTTCACTCATTGTTTGTTTATTTTTATTGTTGAGGGTTTTTTTTTTTTTTGAGATGGAGTTTTGCTCTTGTCGCCTAGGCTGGAATGCAGTGGTGCAATCTCGTCTCATTGCAACCTCCGCCTCCTGGGTTCAAGTGATTCTCCTGCCTCAGCCTCCCAAGTAGCTGGGATTACAGGCTCCTGCCACCATGCCCAGCTAATTTTTGTATCTTTAGTAGAGATGGGGTTTTGCCATGTTGGCCAGGCTAGTCTCGAACTCCTGATCTCAGGTGATCCACCTGCCTTGACCTCCCAAAGTGCTGGGATTACAGGCGTGAGCCACCGTGCCCGGCCTGTTGAGTTTTAAGAGTTCTTTGTTATCTTAGTTTGTTCGGCTGCTATATCAAAATACTATCGATTGGGTGGCTTATAAACAAGAGAAATCTGTTTTTCACAGTTCTGGAGGCAGACAAGTCTAAGACCAAGGCACCAACAGATTTGGTGTCTGGTGAAGGCTCACTTCCTGGCTCAGAGACAGCTGTCTTCTTGCTGTGTCTTCACATAGCAGAAGGGGAGGGGGAGCTCTCTAGGGTATCTTCTGGGGAACTAATTCTGTTCATGAGGGCTCTACCCTCATGACTTAATCACCTCCCAAAGTCCACATCTCCAAATATGATTACATTGGGAATTAGAATTTAACATGAATTTTGAAAGGACACAAATGTTTTCTCTATAGCATTTGCATATTTTGGATAACAGACCTTTATCAGATGTTTCTTTTGCAAATATTTTCTCCTAGTCTGTGGCTTTTTAAAAAAATTTTTCACTCTCTGAGCAAAAATTCTTTAAAAAGTGGTAGTAGTAAGACCTGGTGGGGCTGTGTTACTTTATACTGTTACTTATACATCTCATGTACACCACTATAAACTTCGAAATTGGTTAATTTTCTAAATGTAAGTTTGATGATATTTATTAGAAATCTTTAAAATATTCATTCCCTTAAATCAACGGTTCTCAACGGGGAGCAGTTTTGCCCCTTGGGGAGCATTTGGTAATGTGTGGACATGTTATTAGTTTTCACAGTGGGTTGGGGAGTACTACTGTCATTTAGTGGGTAGAGACCAGGGATGCTGCTCAACATCCTATAATGCAAAAGGGCAGCCCCCACAAAAACTAGGCAGCCCCAAATGTCAATAGTGTCAAGGTCGAGATACCATCTTAGACACAAGAGCTCTGTTTTAAGAATTTACCCAAATAAATAATTGAATGCACCTAAAGATTTATTCATTTACTCTTTTGGGGAGAGCAGTAAGTTATTAGTAGTAAAAGTGAAAACGTATATACTCAATAAATTTTATAGGTATCCATCCTAGAAACACTGGCACATGTGCGCAAAAAGGCACATACATGGATGTTCTTTTCGGCATTATTTTTACCAGCGATATTTTGATAATAACTGCAATGTCAATCAATGGAGTAATAGTTAATGTACGTGCGTGCTCTGAAAAGCAGAGTTTTGGCCATCCAACTTCCCACTACTCTTTTCTATGATCCTATCCTCCTGCGGGGTTCCTTCTTTACTGTGGATGGGCTTGGTGGAAGAACAATTCCCAGAACTCGTCTCATCCTGTGATTTCCCAGTTTAGAAACCAGAAAGGACTGATCCTTCCTCTCCTGCCCCTTGGTTGAGCCAAGAGGAAGCCACATGGCCTAAGTCTAGCCAATCAGATGAGACATTAAATCTGGAACAGATTTAATGGCAGAGTCAGAGAGATCATCAAGAATTAAATCTCTGAGTGGTGACAGTCATAGGTGTATATGGGGCAGAGGGGAGCTGACTTTTGGCCTCATGGTTCCTGCTCACAGCACTGGGCTTCTATTACTCTATCCACTAGAAAAACTTTGGGTTCTGTTGTTAAAAACATTGATGACAAGCCCTAGCAGCAGTCCATTAAATAGATACATTAGATCTCTGTGAGTTGCAAAGTATCCTAACTGATATGCTGGAGAATTACATGCAATAGTTAAAAAGAAAGCTTACCAGGACATATTAGTAAGTGGAAAATCAAGTCGCAGAATGTTCATTCACTTAAGGAATGTTCATTGTGCTTTTACCATTACTCTGAACAAGATAGACCTGGTCCCTGCCCTCACGGAGCATTATGTAAGATAGCAAAATATTGGGAATAAATTGCCTAGCAATAGTGGGATGACAAATGCTGTTTATTATGGCACATGTGTTATATGGAAAAATGTACAGCCATTAAAAATAATGATTTTAATGATTGTAAATATGCTATTTGTACTATATATATACTAAGTGAAATAAGACTTAAAATTATTAACATGTATGTATATATACATAATCACTATATATAACAAAACAATTTAAAAATTACATACACATGGCCGGGCGCAGTGGCTCACGCCTGTAATCCCAGCACTTTGGGAGGCCAAGGTGGGCAGGTCATGAGGTCAGGAGATCGAGACCATCTTGGCTAACACAGTGAAACCACGTCTCTACTAGAAAATACAAAAAATTAGCCGGGCGTGGTGGCGGGCGCCTGTAGTCCCAGCTACTCGGGAGGCTGAGGCAGGAGAATGGCGTGAACCTGGGAGGCGGGGCTTGCAGTGAGCCGAGATGGCGCCACTGTACTCCAGCCTGGGTGACAGAGCGAGACTCCGTACACACACACACACACACACATGCACACACACACACACGCACACACACACACATACACACACACACAAAGCTGAGCTTCCCAAATCCAAAAATCTGAAACCCTAAATGCTCCAGAATCCAACTTTTTGAGCACCAGTATGACGCTCAAGGGAACTGCCCATTGAAGCATTTTGGATTTGAGATGCTCAACAGCTAAGTATATTGCAAATATTCCAAAATCCAAAAAAATCTGAAATTTCAGATGAGATGTCAGCTGTATAGAAACATACACACATACACACACACACACAAACACTTTTTTTAAATTGCACGTGACCAACAAGAGCTATACCACAATGCTAACAGGACTCATTTCTGAATGTCAGAATTAGAGATTTATGTTTTCTAAATTGTGGCAACCTGTATATATTATTTGATAATTATAAATCTTATCATCTATAACTATGAAGTTACTTAAGATGAATAGATAGTAAAGCATTTGAAATTTTTAAACTTCATTTTATACATAACTATATTTTTGAAATGTCCCACAATAGGAATATCCTAGCTATATAAGCAAACACATCTATGTAATGTATACATAAAACATATATGCTATTGAGTAAATACAAATGTGCCTGTCGTCTTACTTTAATACATTTTAAACTTTTAGAGTCAAGTCAGAAGTGTTTGTGGTCTGTGCTACCCTGAATCTCCCTTTGCTGGTCCCTGACCTATTAGAAGTTACCCGAGAGAATGAGGGCAATAGTTGGACTGATTTATCTGCTGATGCCAGGTTGGGAAGGGATAGCAAAGTGAATGAGGTCAGCTGAGATAGGTGTGGTGTATCAGAAATTGACTGCATTTCTGGAATTGTCTTTAAGTATGCTTTTCATCTGTCAGATAATGCACTCTTAAATCTTGTGTAAGTATACTTAAGGTGGGATGTGTGGAGCCGCTAACACAATCTCTTTTGTTTGGGGGCAGGAAAGGTAGGGCCTCCTCTTGACATCAAGCTGGGCGCATTGAACTGTACGGCTTTCAGCATCCAGTGGAAAATGCCAAGGCATCCTGGGAGCCCCATCCTTGGGTACACTGTGAGTACACGGGCACGGGAGTTTCCTCGGTGGGTGTGTCGTGTGACTGTATGTCTTTCTCATCCTTGCTTTTTCTAGATATCTGTCCTTCCGTATCAATAACTGCCCCATTCTCCCTCCGTAAAGCTAGAAGACATGTCCCGCTTTGAAGGGTATTTGTAAATGCCCTGAATGTCACATCACATCTGCATTACTCACTTAGGATCTATCCAGTTCTTTCTCTGTTCAGCTGTGGGAAAATAGAAACTAAAAGGACACGGTTTTTGCTATTCAATTGCCTATAGTCAAATCTGGAGAAAAAAGTATGAACACGGGAAACAGGAAATCACTGTGGAATGTTGTCAACAAGTACAAAATAATGTAAAGTAAGAAGGTGGGGAGGCAAAATGGAGGAAGCAGCAGAGAATGCATTCTTATCTATCAGAGGCTGCAAATTGGGCTGATATCATTTCACCAAAATGTTTTCTTTGAATAGCGTTTTTAGAAATGAGTCAACTTTGAGAAGTCAAGACATTTCACATATATGTTTGGAGTTGTGCACTCTCTGGGATATGGGGAGAGCTAGCCACACTGGGTCCACACTGCTATCCACCTGCTGGAACTGAGCTGCTCATTTTAGATGAGATGTAAGACCCTGGTACCACCCCAATCCCACCACCTGCTACTGTCTCCATTTCACTCAGGGACAGTAGCCATTGATCATGGCCCTCGTCCTATTGTTTTCTAAAAGTAGAGGAATATATCTCTGGACTCATGTCTTACCGAAAGTGAGAAAATGAAAGATTACCCGGGAGGCTCATGCATTTTGGGAAAAATAACACGAGCCACATCCAGACCTCTGCATCTCACTTCATTGATACGTATCTTCCTCCTGGACTCCGCAGGCTTCTGAGTTTGCAACACCCCCACCCAACCCTAGTAGGTCTGATGTGTGTTCCCGCAGAACTAGTGCACGTGACATTAGGCGATGCACCTCAGAGCCTGCTGCCACCGTGGGTGCAATTACAACCTTTGATCTTACGCAAGCACAGGCTCTGCTCTCACCAGGGTGTCTGCATCTTTTCAAGGTCTTTTACTCTGAGGTTGGCGTAGATAAATCCCTGCAGGAGCAGTCGCACAGCGTGCCTCTCAGCCAGGACATTCCGACCACGGTGAGTCTTTCCATCCTGGCAGCCCCCTCAAAAGCACGTGGGCGCTATTTGGGCGGATTGCTGATTTGGTGTGTGTGCTACTGTACATGTAATAATAATAACTAATGCTTGTAATAGTCCTTTAGGATTTTCAAATGTCATCCATGTACATTTCCTCTGAACCATGCCATCTACATCTCTGGAAAACAGGCATCTGATGAAAGAGTCCTGGTGTAAATGCTTCCATCCTGGACTCAACCCCATTTTATCATGCAAGAAAACTGCCACCTTACAGCTGGTTTTTCCCCTTCTTTTCTTCATAAAGTTCAGTTCTGTTTTTTTTTAATCCCAATAAAAGCTTTATACATAAATATGACGCATTTGTATCTTCCCAGCTGCCTGAAGACACATTGCAGAAGAAGAGGATGTAATTTGAAATGTATATTTAAATGGTCCGAATTGTTTATTTGTTTTTCAAGCCCAGTGCCCCGTCCTTCCACTAACCAATTGTTGGGTCCTCATCTGTTTTCTTTTCTGTTTCTCGTCAAGGTCTCTTGAGTGAATTTTTGGCCTTAGGCATCTTGTATTTTCTTTTCTTTCACTCCCCTCCTCCTCCCTCATTCTGCCACTACTCCAGGCTAGAGCCTTTTGAATTGCTCTACAAGGAGTGAGCACCAGTGCTCATAACACTGTTATAATGGTGGTGGTGGTGCTAACTCCTATTTGATCCATGCCTTCTGGCAGCAGCACCTGAGAGAAGCCTGTTTGTCATCCATGATAAGGAACTATCACTTATTGAGCATCTGTTACCTGGCAGCCACCACCCTTTGCTTTACATTTGCTTTGCCACTTAATCTTCACAACTATCCTATGACCTCATTTTACTGACAAGGATGCTGAGACTCGGAGAGGTGAAGTAACTTTCCTCAAATCATACATTAGTGAGTAACAGCATCAACTGTAAACTCAGAGCTGGCTGACCTCTGAGCCCCTGCCCTTGCTGGTTCTACCAAAGCCCTCATGACTCAGAAGGAATAGATGCACATTTCCAGCTTTTTATTTTTATGACATGCTTTTAAGCTCAAAATAGACTTTTGCTTAAGCAACCAGCATTGGCCGCGGAAGCTGTCAACCCCAGCCTCTGTAGTTTACTCTCTCAAGAAAGAGTGATGGGTTGGGTTGGAACTTTCAATAAGCTCATTGACCTCACCAAGGAGTCTGATTGTCACTAGTAGTGTCCCCAGCCATCCCAGCCTGGTGGCTCACTGCTTGGCCTGGAACCCAGTCCAGGTATCAAGAGTGATACATGCCTCTGAGTCTACACAGTGCCTCTGAAATTAATATCCTGCCCATCACAGAACCTGAGCTGAATATTGGCATCTCTGTGAAGGTCACTGCTGTATAAACCTAAAACAAGGCTGGGAGGGAGACCAGCACTCTGGACTTTTAGGCCTGTTTCTTCCATTTACAGGTTGGGTAATGTTGGTCAGAGTCACTCAACCTGTCTAAACCTCAACTTTTTTTCATTGAAAGGGGTGTAATAATTATTCTCTTGTGAGGATCAAATAAAAGCCACGTGGATGGTAGTTATCATTCCCGATGATTTACCTGTTAAATATATTCTCTCCATTATCAACATCTAGGCATTAGAGTATGCTATCAAATTCTGCATTTGATCATCTTGCCAATTTTGACAAACTTGCATAGGGGCTACTCTATGCCCAACACAAGACAACCCACAGTCCCTGTTTGGAGGCAGCTTTCAGTCTTCTGAAAACCACATCCACACAGATAAAACAATTAGGGAGCAACGTAAGATCAGATGTTATTAACATGCTGCTTAGCAGACAGGGTTTGAAGAGGGAGAGGTGAGTGTGAGAACAAGTGGTCAAGAGGTGAAAGTTGGGACTGAGGACCGAAGCAGGAACTTTCTGGAAAGGCAGACTCAAAGGAGGGACATCCCAGTTGGAATGGTTTGAGCCCAGGGAATGAATGAGCATGAATGTGTCCACACATGCCTCTCTCTCTCTCAATCTTTGTGTGTGTGTGTGTGTGTGTGTATGTGTGTTTGGGGGAGTGGGGGTGGGGGTTGGGGAGAGTTGCAGAATAAAGAGAATAAAAAGAGGAAATCAAGACTAGAAATAAAGGCAGTGATTCAGCAAGGGAATGGGAGGAGTCTGATATAGCAGAATGGGTCCTGGATTCTGATGACTTGTGTTCAGATTTCTGCATTTCAACAAAACAGCTGCTTAACCTTACTAGGTCTCAGTTTCCTCATTGACATATATCATAGTGTGTCTGTGGTTCCCAAACTGTGTGCCAGGGTGCTCCAGGGCTCTGCAGCAGGCTCACAGGGGCACAGTAGAATAGTTAACATTTTTTAGGAAAACAGCAACATCTGTGTGAACTACTGTATTAGTCCGTTCTCACACTGCTAATAAAGGCATACTTGGCACTGGGTAATTTATAAAGAAAAGAGGTTTAAATGACTCACAGTTCCACATGGCCGGGGAGGCCTCAGGAGACGTACAGCAAAGGGTGGTGGCTGCCAGGTAACAGATGCTCAATAAGTGATAGTTCCCTTCACAGGGCAGCAGGAGAGGGAATGAGTGCTGAGCGAAGGGGGAAGCCCCTTATAAAATCATCGGCTCTTGTGAGAACTCACTCACTATCACGAGAACAGCATGGAATAAACCACTTCCATGATTCAATTACCTCCAGCTGGTCCCACCCTTGACACATGGGAATTATTACAATTCAAGGTGAGAGTTGGGTGGAGATATAGAGCCAAACCATATCAACTATTATTACCAAGTTGTTTGGATATAGCTACTTAATAAATGGAATAGTTAGACATTTCTTTTGGCATGGAGGTGCTATAAATATTACTGACACACTAAGGGTGCAAAGAACAGAGAAAGTTTTAGGAACTCTGTACTATATCATATCATTCTATAGATAAAGATGTGAGTTATTATATCATATTCTATAGATGAAGATGTGAGTTATAAGGTAATGATTGTAGAACCTTCAGTACAATACCTGGCACAGAATGAGAGCTTAGTAAGTGGTTAGTATGATTCACATTGCAAAGATGTGTGTTTGCTGCCCTTGGCTGTGCATGGCAAAAGGGGCAGGTGCTGTACAGATTTGTTTTACGCAGGCAAGTTTTTTTTTTTTTTTTTACTCTACATGTTGCCTCTGTTTTTCTCCTCTCTCCAGGGACAACCTGATCATCAGGCCATTTTTGTAAGCATGTTTCAGAAAAGTTAAACCTCTGTCCCAATCCAGGATTCAGGGGATCTCTTTTCATCAAAATGTTGATTTTCCTGCATCTCCCTCTTGCTGATTAAGGCTCAGTGGAGAGTGCCTAGTTCTAGTGTAAGTACAGACAGCTGAATCTACAAGGTGAATTTTTAATCGTTTAGAGGAAGCCACTTTTATCCTTGCATGTAACCCTTCATCTCACACGGCAGAGTAGGGTTAAGGGGAACCTCTCTGAAGGTTGAAGTAATTTAAGCTCTGGTTCAAGAGTAAGTAAAACAGATTGAAAAGGAGAGAAAATATTTAACAAGTGAGCACCTCTGTGGAGGTAGCTCCCCCTCCTCTTACCTCCTCTTTTCTCACTCCCTTATTTCCTCTTAACAATTCCAGATTGCGTTTTCAGTAAGATAGGATCGATTACCTTAAAAGGTAGATTTGGTTTTCTGGATTGAATGCTAAACCGGGGAGTGAGCTGACAAATGGTTAATCTGATTTAACTGATAAAGTGACCGAAATACCCTGGCTGATAATGTGGAGTTGGGCTGCATTGTTTGATAATCTGCCTTATCGAAGCTTTCAATTTGGCAGCATTTCAAGCCCACCTTATCTTTTTCTTAAAATAATACCCTCCAGGTTTCCTCCTGGAAAACAAAATAGTAAAACAAATCAGGGCAATTTGGTAAATTTTTTAGAGTTAGAAATAGAAAAGGATGTTTAGGGTGGTGGTCTTGACACTTTTTGATCATGCATACCATCAGTTAAAAAATATTTGAACAGGCCGGGCGTGGTGGCTCACGCTTGTAATCCCAGCACTTTGGGAGGCCGAGGCGGGCAGATCACGAGGTCAGGAGATCGAGACCACGGTGAAACCCTGTCTCTACTAAAAATACAAAAAAATTAGCTGGGCGTGGTGGCGGGCGCCTGTAGTCCCAGCTACTCAGAGAGGCTGAGGCAGGAGAATGGCGTGAACCCGGGAGGCGGAGCTTGCAGTGAGCCGATATTGCGCCACTGCACTCCAGCCTGGGCGACAGAGCGAGACTCCGTCTCAAAAAAAAATAAATAAATAAAATAAAATTTGAACATGCACCAATATATGTATATTTATGTATTTATAAATTATACATATGCTACTATACTAATATATCATGTACATTATAAAATCTCACAGAATTTTAAAGGAGGAGATAAAACAGAAATAGAGTTCATGTGTTTTCTTCTGGCACCTCAGTGGATTGTCTTGCTGTCCCCTGTGATGCACCACCACCCCGCTTTAGAGTCCACTGGTTGACCCAGAACTTAGAGAAAACTTACAGAAATCAGAAGACTTGTTCCTGCTCTCTCATCAGAGCAAGGGTCACCTGGGGCGAAGTCACTGATATTTTCTGAATTTCTCTTCAACTATAAAATGAAGGGATGGGGCCGGGCACAGTGGCTCATGCCTGTAATCCCAGCACTTTGGGAGGCTGAGGCGGGTGGATCAACTGAGGTCAGGAGTTCGAGACCAGCCTGGCCAATATAGTGAAACCCCATCTCTACTAAAACTACAAAAAAATTAGCCGGGTGTGGTGGTAGGCGCCTGTAATCCCAGCTACTTGGGAGTCTGAGGCAAGAGAATTGCTTAAACCCTGGAGGCGGAGGTTACAGTGAGC
>NW_026652292.1:34698352-34744901 GCF_009828535.3 Hylobates moloch
AAATAAATAAAATAAAATTTGAACATGCACCAATATATGTATATTTATGTATTTATAAATTATACATATGCTACTATACTAATATATCATGTACATTATAAAATCTCACAGAATTTTAAAGGAGGAGATAAAACAGAAATAGAGTTCATGTGTTTTCTTCTGGCACCTCAGTGGATTGTCTTGCTGTCCCCTGTGATGCACCACCACCCCGCTTTAGAGTCCACTGGTTGACCCAGAACTTAGAGAAAACTTACAGAAATCAGAAGACTTGTTCCTGCTCTCTCATCAGAGCAAGGGTCACCTGGGGCGAAGTCACTGATATTTTCTGAATTTCTCTTCAACTATAAAATGAAGGGATGGGGCCGGGCACAGTGGCTCATGCCTGTAATCCCAGCACTTTGGGAGGCTGAGGCGGGTGGATCAACTGAGGTCAGGAGTTCGAGACCAGCCTGGCCAATATAGTGAAACCCCATCTCTACTAAAACTACAAAAAAATTAGCCGGGTGTGGTGGTAGGCGCCTGTAATCCCAGCTACTTGGGAGTCTGAGGCAAGAGAATTGCTTAAACCCTGGAGGCGGAGGTTACAGTGAGCCGAGATCGTGCCATTGCACTCTAGCCTGGGCAACAAGAGTGAAACTCCGTCACAAAAAAAAAAAAAAAAAAAGGACTAGCAATGGTTCTCAACTGGGGGTATGGGCATTTTGGTGGACAAGCATCAGGGATGCTAACTTTCCTGCAGTACACAGGACAGATCCACATAAGGAAGATTTGTCCAGCCTCCAAAGCCAGTGCTGCCCCTGCAGCAAAACTCTGGAAAATAACTTCCTGTGACCACTCAGAGAATAGAAATCCCTACAACTCCTCCCTCCACCCTGCTCTGCACAGCCATCCTCAGCGCATTGGAGGAAGGATGCTTGGAAGATAGCACTTTTCTGTTTCTCTGGCGCCTTCCACTGGACAATGCTAGGTGGTCCCAACTGCCACTAAGGCAACTGAGGCCCAGCCTTGACTTGTAGAGTCAACCGTGAGGTTGAATCCAAGTTTACTAGCTATTAATGAAGGTTGTTATAGAATAATCATAGACTTTCAGTGTTGAATCTTTGGCCCAGAGAAGCTAAGTGGCATCCCCAAGACCACACAGCTAAGTTAGCAGCAGAACCTGAGTCTCCTGGCTCCCAGTCCAGTGCTCTACTCAATTCATGCCTCCTCTCAGCTGTGCTCATCTGAACTAGTGAATAGGACAGCCTCTAGCCTTATTTCCAAAGGCAAATGAGCTGGATTTCTAGCAGTAGGAGGGGAAAGAACAGCATCATATAAGGAGGTAAAGGCGAGGTCTGAAATCAGAGTCTGAGACTTCAGTTCAGAACAATTCAACATGATTTCGCCAATGCAGAGTGAAAAGTACCTAGTAAAGAATAGTCTTGCTGGGTGCGGTGGCCCACGCTTGTAATCCCAGCACTTTGGGAGGCTGAGGTGGGCAGATCACCTGAGGTCGGGGTTTGAGACCAGCCTGACCAACGTGGTGAAACCCCATCTCCACTAAAAACACAGAAATTAGCTGGGTATAGTGGTGCACGCTTGTAATCCCAGCTACTCAGGAGGCTGAGGCAAGAGAATCACTTGAACCTGGGAGGCAGTTGCAGTGAGCCGGGATCGCATCATTGCCCTCTAGCCTGGGCAACAAGAGTGAAACTCTGTCTCAAAAAAAAAAAAGAGTCTCGTCTTTTCTCGGGCTCTTCTTACATGGTAACCCAGGTTGGTTTTGTATATTGGGTCATGTATTAGATAGATATAAGTCTAACAGGCCAGAAACTCAAATTAACAGTGTTTCTAATGAGATGTGCATTTACATTCCCCCCATGGAACTGTCTGGATGTCACCTTCTGGCGGCTTCACTTGATCAGAGAGCCAGGCTCCTTCCAACCCATTGTTCTGCCAATCCCTTGTGCCCTCCTGCCCATGGTGCAGAATGGCTTACTTTGCCACATCCACACTCTAGCCAATAGATGAGGAAAAGAGGAAAGGAAACACACTCCTTCCTTTTAAGGGATATCTCAAATGTTGGCCTCAGCATTCTCACTCACAACCTATTGGACAGAATCTGGCCATAGGGCCACACCTGGAGGGAAAGGAGGCTGAGAATGTAGTCTTTGAGTGGCCCAACTGAAATATGGGGATTCTATTATTAGAAAGGAGAGAATGGATACTGAGGAACGAGTCATCCAGGTGACAGACTGTGAATGGAGGGAATGGAAAAGGCAGTTGAACATCTGAAAAACCAGGTGCTCGTTTCAGAACTAGTTAGTGATGCTGTGTCTATGAGTCAGGTGATTAGAACCATATAAAGTCATGGTGTGTTTCATGAGGGAAATCAGACCAACTGTTGCCCACAAGGGCAGTTATAGAAACTCTCTGAATCCAGTCTCGTTGTCTGTAAAATGGAGATAATAGGACTGACCTCTTAGAGTTGTTGTGAAGATTAAAGGAAATAACGGCGTACAGAGATTTTATAAATTCCAAAATGCTATATAAATGAAAACTATAATGATGATACCAATTGTAAGATGAAAGTTTGTTGTTCTGGCAATCTGTGAAGAAGGCAAGAGTCCTGAAAGTCACCCGAGCTTTCTCACTGGGCTCAGTGACCAGCCTTGATTTTCTCTTCTGTACATGTGAATTCACTACTCGCATAAAGCCACCAGCGGTGTTGAGCAGACAAAGGGGTTTTGCATTTCAGAAAGAACCAGGCAAACACCAAGTAGGGAATATTTTGCAGCAAAGCACTCAGCTTCACCCAAAAAATGGTGGGGGAAGGGCCTAGGGGAGACTGTTGAGGTCACTCTGGCCTCTACTCCCAGAAAGCAATTCCCCCCACTCTGTTTCTCACTAACTTGTGTAGAAATGAAGTGCAGGAGAGATAAACATCTTGACTTGTCTTCAGACTTCCACAAGGCAACAAAACAAAGCAAAAGACTGTTTCTCTACTTTGAAAAGAGCATGTTCAGCATCTACCCTAGTTTGATGCAAGGCTGAAGTGGTGATGGTAAGACCTTTAAGGACAGAAATACAAAGATTTATGGTGTGTGGTATTTTACTACAAATTGCAAGGGTTATCACAAGTTACAATACATTGAGGATTCCATTTGAGAGGAGAGATGTCAGGGGAGGAAGTAACAGTGAAATCGCTGAATTCAACATGTTTCTGTGGCCCTGACCACTCAGTCCCCTCGATTTTTACCATCATGCCACTTTCCGGAGTGTCAGTGCAGGAAGAGACAGACGGGAGACAGCCGGCTTTTGGGAAGGTCACCCTCTACCCCTCAGAATGCACCC
This sequence comes from Hylobates moloch, assembly GCF_009828535.3. NCBI lineage: Eukaryota > Metazoa > Chordata > Mammalia > Primates > Hylobatidae > Hylobates > Hylobates moloch. The sequence goes on from NW_026652292.1 coordinate 34,701,686, forward strand.
AAGCTGAAGGTAGCACTAATCTTCCATATCCAATAAAGAGTTCCAGAATTTTTTAATCTATATATGGAATCTATATATGGAATCTTCCATATCCAATAAAGAGCTCCAGAATTTTTTAATCTATATATGGAACTACAAATACGATTTTGCTTGGTTTTCAGTGGTGACATTTAAATTTCTGATACATTAACTTCCATGGTCATAAAGTAGTAATAATCCAGTTTTCAGTGATTATGGTAAATATTGTTTGTTGTTGATTTAAACATTATTTAATATATTTTGTACATGTACTGGCCAATTAGAACTTGGGCATTGGTGTCAAACGGAGAAGGGCTCAAATCCCTATTTTGCCACTGACTAAATCTTGAGCAAATTGTGAACTTTTCAGGACTTAGGTTTTCTCCTCTGTAAATGAAAATAAGAGTGACACCTACCTCACGGAACTGAAGGAAGAATTAAATAAAGCTACACGTAGCCTTCTTTCCCTTTGTTCCTGAAACAGAGGAACCACCCATCACTGGTAATTAATGGTAGCTGTGTTTGGTATTAAGCGATATCTACAATACTCTCTGAATCCACATCACCACCCATACCTCGTCCAGCATCATGACTTCCCAGGAGTAAAGGATCCTAAAGCAAAAGCCTGGGAGAGTGCTGTGTTGGTTTGAAAGTGTTTCTGCTTCCTTGAGGAAAGCCTGGAGTGTTAGTCGGGAGAGGAGTGAGAACGGAAGGTTGGATCCACGTGCTGCCTCCAGTCTCTTAACCACCAAACTTGATGTGAAACCTGGAGACAGAAGGTGAAGCTCAGGAACACAGATGTGAGGAAGTAGAGCCAGAGAGGGGATCTGAAGGCAGGTCCACATGTGCAGCAAAGGCCCCTTGTGAAGCCACATGTAGGATGGAGTGGAGGTGGGAGGGAGGGAGGCAGGGAGGGAGGGGCAGACTGAAGACCCAGGCAAGGAGTCAGAGGGGCTGGAACTCGGGCAACAAGGTGGAAATGGGACAAGGGAGCAAGCCTGAAAGGCATGGTGGGGTGGCTGGAGGGAGGTGGGCAGGAGAGTCAGTCGTGTCCCTGGAGGTGCTGATCCAGGGCCTGGGGCAGGAGTACTGATGCTGTGAGTCAAGATGCAGGGCTCAGTAGTATCAGCTGGCTTCTTGATGAGGTCATCTGTTTACATGAGACATCTTGGCTTGATTTCTTTCTTTAATCATTCATTAGTTCATTTATTCATTTATCAGGAAGCATTGCTTGAGCATTTGCTAGATGTCTGGTAATACTATGCTAAGCTTTGGGATGCCAGAGGAATAAGAACTTGCTTATTGGCTTCAAGTGGGTGGGGACAAGGTGACAAATCAACTGCTAATTAAAATACAAGGTGAGCATTGCTCAGATTGAGGTGCACCAAGGACGCCAGGGCAGCCTAGAGGAGGGGCACCTAACCAGACTGGGGTGGGGCCAGATAAATGAGGTAATGTCTCAGCTGATCTGAGTCATGAGGAATGAGTAGGGGTGAGCCAGGCAGGAGTAGGGAGAAGGACATTTCATGTAGAGGGAGCAGCAGGTTCAAAGGCCCAGAGGCATTGAATGGCATAAATTTGAGCCCTGCCAAGTTCTTAAGTATGACTGGAATGTAGAAGGTAAGGAGGGGACATGGTACGGGATGATGCTGGAAGGATAAACAGGGGACACAAACATGCTCTTCTGAGGGGTTTTACAGTGTGAAGTACATGATCAGATTGCGGATTTGGAAAGATAAGTAGTATAGCAGTGTGGAGTCCAGACTGGAGGTACAGGCAGGGCAACATTGGTGGCAGGGGAATCAGAGCCCATTGTCATATTTATGAGGACTTGGTCTTCAAGGGCTGTAAGGTTGAAATGACAGAAACACATTCAAGTGATATGAAAGAGGTGGAATCTGCCGCATGGGTAACTGATTAGATGGTGGTGAGGGGTGTCGGGTGAACTCATAGAGGAAAGCATCAAGAATTCTGGCCTTGGGTAATGAGAGAGAGAGAGAGAGAGAGAGAGAAGGCAAGCAGTGAAGCTGTGTTTTTGTTTGGTTTTGGCAGTAGGAGGAGGAATGATTAGTTGAGCTTTGGTAATGTTACACTTGGGTTGCTTGGTAGTCACTGGGTAGATGTTCAAGAGGCACTCACAAATCCATGCCTGGAGACCAGGAGGCAGGCCAGAGCTAGAGGTGCAGAGTTGGGAGGTGTCACCCTGAAGGTGGTGCCAGAAGCTAAAGGAATGGGAGATGAGTTTACCCAAGCAAGACTACGAAGGAGAAGAGAAGAGAAGATGGTGACAGGGTGAACTCCTGGGAAAGACCAATCCTTAGAGGTAGCAGAGAAAGGGGGGTGGATGGAGGGTATTGGAAAGGAGCAACACGAGAAGTAGAAGGTGACCACAGAGGAGCAGAGTCGTGATTTCCAATGGAGCCAAGAGATTGAAGAAGCAAGGGTGGACAATGGTATTGAAAGCTGCAATGAGTCATTAAAGACTGAGATGCACCCACTGGATTCTCTACAAAGTTGTTACGGTGTCTTGGTAAGAATATCTCAATAGGTTTGTAGTGAGAGTGGCAAGGTGGGCGTAAGTTCAGGAGTAAATAGGAGGTGAGGCAGCAAAGAGAACTTCAAGGAGGTTGCCTCTGAGGAGAGGAGCTAGGGATGCATGTGTGGTAGAGAATTACTGTTTTTAAGGTGTGTGAGTCTTGAGCATAGTAAATACAGAAGGATCTGGTACATACTGGATCTAGGGGGATCAGGACAATGAGAGGAGGGGGAACAGATGGGGCAGTTCAGGGCCTGAGAGGTGAGCCAAGCCCTAGAACAGCAGTTCACAAACCTGACTGCACATTAGAATCACCTGGGGGGCTTTAAACAGACGCCTGGTTCTGTCTCCCATAGATTCTGATTTAAGTCATCTGGAGTGGAGTTCAGGCATCAGTCGTTTAGGTTACCGAGTGATTCTAATGTGTAATCAGGGTTTGAGAACTACTGTATTAAGTATTCATTAATTATTTGTTGAATGCTTTAAAAAATTGTAGGGATGCCCTTAATTCTTCTTAGCAACAATAAATGTTCAAACATCTGCAAAAGAGATTGTGAAGAAATTATAAGACGTGGTCCCTGCTCTCAAGTTGCTTATAATCCCGTGAGAGAAATAGTAACAGTTTTTAATAAATACAATGTAAATGTGTTAAAGTAGTGGCACAGTTTTCATTAGGGTAAGATCACCAGACCCGCATGGTCAGGGAAGGTGTCAAAGGGAGGGCTTGGCCTTTGGAGTAGTCGGGGAGCCTGGGTAAGCAGAGAAGAGGAAGGTTCCCACATGCCCAAGACAATAATCATGACACTCATTTCCTGAGCACATCTTCCATACTGGCTACTTTACACACAGTGTCTCAAATGTTACAATCATACAAGATGGTTATACGTCATGCCTATTTTACAGAGGAAGAAACTGAGGCTTAATGAATTTCATATCAAGGACACAGCTAACAATAAGTGGCAGAATCAGGATTCAAGCCCAGGGCTGGTTGACTACAATGCAGTGGCCTTTCCACTACAATGGGCTGCTGCTTCCCACCGATCAGACCCAGGCTCCCAATTACTATTTAGCGCTGTAGCTTTGGGGACACACCACTTTTGCCAAAGCTGAAGGTGGAGAAAGCCCTCTTCCACTGGGGCTTCCTGCTCAGGGCCCTTTGTGCAGGGGAAGTACACACACACACACACACACACACACACACTTTTAAGAAAGTCTTCCTGGTGATTCTGATACTGTTTAAAATTTGAGAACTAAAATTTCAGTCCCTACTTTGTAGGTACAAATCAAGACCTCAGTTTCTTCAGCTGGGGCTTCCTGCTCAGGGCCCCTTGTGCAGGGGAAGTACACACACACAGACACACACACACACACAGAGACATAGACATACTTTTAAGAGTCTTCCTGGTAATTCTAATGCTGTTTAAAATTTGAGAACTAAAATTCCAGTCTCTACTTTCTAGGTACAAATCAAGACCTCAGTGTGCAGCTGTAGCTATTCCCTGAGCATCTGAAATCTGCAAATGGAAGGAAGGAACTGGGGAATTCCAGCCTTGGAAAGAATCATTACCTGCCTTCCAGCAACCTAGTACTTTGATCAAAGAATTCTGATGTTCACAGTAACATTTGCTAGTGTGAATGTATCCAGTTCTAGGAGCATGGATAGATTTCAATAAAGGGCCATCCTCCAGTCTTGGAAAATATGTCATGGCCATTTTTTTCTTGGCAAAGTTTAAAACTGGGCCAGTCCTAGACAAACAAAACATTCTCTGTGCCAAGCAATTTCACAGGGGCCTCGAGATATAAACCTCATGGAAATCATACAATTGTCCCAAACAGATCTACTGATTGTTAGCATCTTTCTTGTTTGGTCATTGACAGGAGGAAGTGATTGGAGATTTGAAACCAGGCACTGAATATCGCGTGAGCATAGCAGCTTACAGCCAGGCTGGCAAAGGGCGGCTGAGCTCTCCTCGGCGTGTCACCACTTTGTCCCAAGGTAAAGTAGGTTCAAATTCATTAATAGGTGGCAGGCTGCTATCCATGCATCCTTCATTCAGCAAATATCAATAGGGACTTACTATGTGCCAAGTGCTGTGCTAGGCTCTGGGAATTCAGTAGAGAACAAAAGCAAGCACAGCCTCTGCCCTCTCAGAACTTAGTGGGGTGAGTCAAGACATTCCCTCATTAGTGTGTAGTCACAGAGTGTGATAGATGCTTCAGCACTGTAGAATGTACAACACAGGGATAAGGGAAGAATTCCCTGAAGAGATGACAACTAGTGGAGATCTGACAGGTAAGTAGGAATTAAGAAGGTGAGGAAGGGGAGTGGGAGAAGAGATTTATAGGCAAAGGGAATGCAACTAATGTTTATTGAGGTGGCACCAAGCTGGACAGTAGGGTACAAAGTTGGGTTGATGGTGGTCACTGCTGGCAGGGAGCTTTTTGTGGAAGGAGAAGCCAATGACAAATGAGTGACAGCAGCACTTCTTTTTTTTTTTTTTTTTGGAGACAGAATCTCACTCAGTCACCCAGGCTGGAGTGTAGTGGCACGATCTTGGCTCACTGCAACCTCCACCTCCCGGGTTCGAGTGATTCTTCTCCCTCAGCCTCCCAAGTAGCTGGGACTACAGGCACATGCCACCACACCTGGCTAATTTTTGCATTTTTAATAGAGACGGGATGTCACCATATTGGCCAGGCTGGTCTCGAACTCCTGACCTCGTGATCCACCTGCCTCTGCCTCCCAAAGTACTGGGATTACAGGCATGAGCCACCACGCCTGGCGACAGTAGCACTTCTAAGGACTGCCCTGGAGGCTGTGGAGCACACAGGAGGGCACACTTCCTCTGCCCCAGCCTCGGAGGCTTTCAGAAAGAGTCCTACCTTTGGCCTGAGTTACAAAAAATGCATAGGATTTTGCTAGGAAGAAAAGACAGGAAAGGTCTCCCAGGCAGATGGAGTAGTGTGAACAAAGGCTGGGAGATGTGTGTGTCTGGATGTGATCAGAAACAGCGGTCACTTGAAGTGATGGGATCATGGGTGACTCCTAGATCTTTACATAGAAGGGCATTTCCCAAATGACCTACCATTACTATGCATTCAGATTGCCAGGGGCAAAACACACAGAGAAAAGAATGATTGGCAGTGATTCTAAGCATTTAATTTTCCTTGAAGGTAAATATCCGTTCTGACAACGCAAACAGAGATGGAAGGCTGTTAGGAGTTGAGAATGTGATAGAAGGTTTTGCGGGGAACTTACCACTGTGTGTCCCAGGATCAGTGGCTGGGACATAATTAACTGGATTTGCAGTCAGGGGTGCAGTGGGGAGAAAGGAAGACCAGCTCTCATTGACTCGAACCTGACATGGTGATCAAGTTGTGATTATGTTTTTATATTTGTTTGGTTTGGGTTTTGAGGCTGTTCTGAACAGAGATATTTTGGGTATAGGAAGCACTCGTGCTGTTTATGTATTATATTAAACCTCTGCAACGGCTGAGACCACCTGCCTAGTCTAGTTGTGTTTGTCATCCCACCTAGATTCCTGCCTGCCTCCTGCAGCTCCCCAGCAGCCACATGTCATTGTGGTTTCGGATTCTGAGGTGGCCCTGTCTTGGAAACCTGGAGCAAGTGAAGGAAGCGCCCCTATTCAGTACTATTCTGTGGAATTCATCAGGTAAGTCTGTATGTCACATTCAAAAGCCAAATGTGTGCCGGGCGCGGTGGCTCACACCTGTAATTCCAGCACTTTGGGAGGCTAAGGTGGGCAGATCACAAGGTCAGCAGTTCGAGACCAGCCTGACCAACATGGTGAAATCCTCTCTCTACTAAAAATACAAAAATTAGCTGGGCGTGATGCCACGTGCCTGTAATCTCAGCTACTCAGGAGGCTGAGGCAGGAGAAACCCTTGAACCCGGGAGGCAGAGGTTGCAGTGAGCCGAGATCATGCCATTGCACTCCAGCCTGGGTGACAGAGAAAGACTCCGTCTCAAAAAAAAAAAAAAAAAAAAAAAAGCCATATGTGTAGATGTCAGAATTCCAAGCCTGATGTAAGACAGTGAGGAGAGTCACCTCCAGGTCTCTACCACATGTATATTTAAGAGCGAACAGAGGCTTGGAAGCCCGTGTATATACTTGGGCCAGTAATGATCCCCACACCTCTTTGTTGGTTTGTTGGTGGGTCATCTGGTAAACCTATCTGTATCACATATCTCTTCCTCATTTCCCTGGCACAATCAGAGACTGTTCTAGGCTCTGAAAACTCCTGAGGTACCATTTCTGATAAGCCTGCCTACATTTCAAGCATGAGCCTTACCCTCCTGGCTTTGAAATATTATATATGAAAGTAAATATTTGATGCTGCTGTTTCTTAGGATTAGGGGAACAATCTTTTAAAAACAAGGACAACCCATTTTTCTTTCACATCCGTATTGCCTCCGGACAAGTGTCTTGGTTTGGCCTCAAAGTTTTTCTTTCATCTACCTCTCCATTTCTTATTATTTGGCTTAGCAGAGGGTAGAGAGTGATTGGAAATTCTTTACAGATATTAAAGCCTTGATTCTCAATTCAGTGCTGCTATGTAATTTTAAAGAAAGAGAGAAAGGAAAACAAAGGTCAACAAAAAGAGCTCCCAATCTAAGGTATTTCCTATGGACTCTAGTTGCTGTTTGATTTTGAATGGAAGCGGTGGCTGGTGAGTGAGTCTGAAAACAATGTTTGTGGAGTTGGGATTCTCTACGTTGAAGGTGATGGGGCTTCTCTGAGGCCTGCTGCTTTCTGCATTCATAGAGACTGGTTCGGGACCTCATTCCTAAGGCTCTCTGAAGCTGGGACAAAGGATTCTCCCAAGATTTGATTAGCTCTACTTCTGTGTCTTGACTTCCTAGCCTATTCCTTGGTAATGGAAAGCAGATATTTGTTTCTTCAGAGGTGAGGTACTGCACTGAGTCTCTTTAATTCTTGCGTACAGAGTGTTTCGCACAGGACTTGGTAAATTGCTAGTGTCAGAAGTGTGAAAGGAGAAGATGAGGCAGTAATGCATCCGCTCCTGTAACTGTAAAGTCCAGCAGCAAATCTAAATTCAGGGGAGGCTAGATCCGTGTCAACTCAGCAGTCTGACTCCATGCGCCTCTCTGCTTTAGTGGCTTCATTTTAGATGGGCTTTTCCCATATGGTGGCAAAATGGCCAGCAGGTAGTCAAGACCTGCAGTGACCAGCCTAGCTCCCTAGGAAGGAGAGTGGCTTTCTCCATGGACCCAGCAAAATCTCAATATTTATTCTCATTGGCCAAGCTAAGTCCCTTTCCATCCTTTGCACAAGTCACTGTGACCCGAGTGGGGAGAATTCATTGATTGGTCAGGCACTGGTCATATTCCAAGCTCTGGGATTAACAACTGGTAATTCACTCAAACCTGGAGTATGTGGATTGAGTATTCAAGAGGATCGGATCCTCAAAGGAAAATTGTGGCACAACTACTGGAAAAGAGGGGAGCAGATTCTAAGAATTTTTTTATAATGCCTACTGCAAAGCCCCAGAACAATGCTTTGCATTGAAGATAATCTACGCCCCTGCCATTGAACAGATTCTGTAGGCAAAACCTGGAATATCCCTAAAAAAAAAAAAAGATTCTAGTCCTGGTTCCAATACTGGTTAAATGTGCTACACTGAAAATTCTAAAACTTCAGCCTTCTCATCTGTAAAACTTGGGGCAAAACTTAACATTTATAATTTACTTCCACAGATACATTAGACAACACCAGCAAAGCAAGATGTAATACTTTAAAATTTTGAAAAATGCATAGTTCTGGCCAGGCACGGTGGCTCACGCCTGTAATCCCGGCACTTTGGGAGGTCAAGGCAGGCAGGTCACCTGAGGTCAGGAGTTCGAGACCAGCCTGACCAACATGGTGAAACCCCATCTCTACTAAAAGTATAAAAATTAGCTGGGCATGGTGGCGGGTGCCTGTAATGCCACCTACTCAGGAGGCTGAGGCGTGAGAATTGCTTGAACCCGGGAGGCAGAGGTTGCAGTGAGCCGAGATTACACCACCACACTCCAGCCTGGGGGACAGAGCGAGATTCTGTCTCCAAAAAAAAAGCCCAGTTTTTTATGCTTTTATGGTAGCCTGGCAGATAATCTGTGTAACCCTGAGCAAAGGTAAGCATTATTTACTATTAATTTTTTGTTCAAACACATATTTAAAAATTGTATCTATATCTATATAAGGTAGAAATGGCAGTTTCTTAACCTTGTGTGCACACCTGAAAGTAAAAGATGAAAGAGTCACTGGATTCAGACAGAAGAACTGGGAGAGAATGCTGCCTTCTCTATTGGCAGCCATGTGGCCTAGTACAGGTTACTTCCCCTACTGAGCCTTGATGCCTCTCATAGTGTGGGGTCCCCTCAAAAGAGAGCCGGAGATAAGGACTTGGGTGCAAATAGTTTATTTGGAAGTGGGAATGAGAGAGTGGGGAGAATGAGACAGGAAAGGAGGATATATATATATAAGGACGTGTTAGTTAAGTCACTGCTGTAGGCAACGGGGTCTTCACTGGGGTCTTGATTCCATTGAGATCTCTCTGAAACCCACAGAATTCTTCTCACATTGCCCATGAAAAAGACAGGAGACATGGATCCACTGGCTTCCTCCTCTGTCCTTTCAGCATTGCCCCTGAGGGTATAACTCCTCCACATTTTATGATGAAGGGGGGCGTCCAGAAAGGTGAGGAGTGACAGGAGCATAGCATGTGTCTGAGGTCACATGCTGGCTGCAAGAGGTGAGTCTGAGCCCTCCAAGAACTGTCCATGCCACGGCTGCTGCTGAAATCAGAAGTGGGACAAGGGGAGGTGACATGGCCCCAGAGGCATCGGCTACAATCTCCTTATCTGTAAAACGTGGGCGATGACTTCTTCCAGCCTTATAGTGTATGGTTAGGAGGATCAAGTGATATTTTTGAAAATATGGGAAAGAGAAGAGCTTTGTGTAAGAAAAAGCTGTGTTGATGTTAAAAACCTACAAAAGTATAAGGTATACGTGGGTGTTATGTACAAGTATAATTCCAATTAAAATGCATTTTAACATTTAGAGCTCTCTAATATCTAAGGGGCTCAATGTCTCAAATTCATATGTATATATTTTGAGGCAGAGTTTCACTCTTGTTGCCCGGGCTGGAGTGCAACAGCATGATCTCGGCTCACTGCAACCTCTGCCTCCGAAGTTCAAGTGATTCTCCTATCTCAGCCTCCCGAGTAGCTGGGATTACAGGCACCCACCACCACGCCTGGCTAATTTTTGTATTTTTAGTAAAGATGGGGTTTCACCATGTTGCCTGACCTCAAGTGATCCACCCGCCTCAGCCTCCCAAAGTTCTGGGATTATAGGCATGAGCCACTGTGCCTGGCTTCTTATGTATATTTTAAAATTATATGCCATTCCAACCAACTGCTAATATATATTTATCTGTTTACCTTGACAACATACCTTCACAGTGTCTGGAAGGTTAGCTTCAGATTTAGAATTCTTATTAATTCCAAATGGAACATGGGAATATGGGAAGGCCCAGTCACTTGTTATATCCCCTGTGCTAGGAATTCGGCCTCTATCTCTTCCAGAATAGGTAACTTCAGTCAAGTTATCCTTTTTCAGAACCCCTATTTCCTCCTCTGTAATATCGAGCAAATGCAACCCTCATTGCAGAGCTCTTGCTTGTACTCCTCATAAAGTATCTATACACGTAGACATTCAGTGTGTATCTGTTTCCATCCCACAGTACCACCATTTCCCTTTCACAAAAGTAGAAATTGAGACTCCATTGCATAAGTTACTTTGCCAAGATAAAATGACTGGTTGGGGACAGAATAAAATTAGAACTGATTTCTCCTGACTTCCAGCCCAGTGCTCTTTTTATGAATCCCCACGTCCTTTCATGTTTGTGACCCACCTTCAGAGATGGAAGCTTAGACCCAGCCTGCCCAGAGCCCTGCTGGCTGAGGAAATGAGAAACCTCATCTTAGGCTGCTGTTTGATGTATTCCTGAAAGAAAGCCTGCACAGCTTGTTGCAGCATTTAATGTTTGGCTGCAAAATAAATCCATTTGTAAACATCTCGGAGCCTATCCCATTATAGGTGAGTGAATGTATGTTCAGGGAGAGCTTTCCCGGGCTCTAATGCTGAAACTGCAGTTTGTGTGTGCTACATATGGTCTCAATGTTTATGTCCTCCACAAAACTCATAGATTAAATTCGAACATCCAAGGCGATGGTATTAGGATGAGGTCTTTGGAACGTGGTTAGGTCATGAGGGCAGAGCCCTCAGGAATAAGATTGGCGCCATTATAAACAAAGCCCAGGAGGTCTCTCACCCCTTTCACCATGTAAGAACACAGTGATAAGATGCCATCTATGAACCAGAAAGGAGACCCTCAGCCTGGGCAACACAAAAAAATTAGCCAGGTGTGGTATTGCACACTGTAGTTCCAGCTGCTCAGGAGGCTGAGGCAGGAGGATCACTTGAGCTTGGAAGATCAAGGCTGCAGTGAGCCATGATCATGTCACTACGCCCTAGCCTGCACAGCACAGTGAGACCCTGTCTCACAAAGAAAAGAAGGCAGACCCTCACCAGGCAGTGGGCCCTCACAAGACACTGCATCTGCTGGCGCTTTGATCTTGGACTTCCTGGCCTCCAGAACTATGAGCAATCAATTTTTGTTGTTTATAAGTTACCTACTTTATGGTATTCATTATAACAGCCCAAAGAGACTAAGACAGTAAGAAAGGATGAAAGGCTTTGGGTGGGAGGGGGTTGTCTTCTGTTATTTTGTTTTCCCCAGAGAGGTCCATTTAATGTTTAATAGTGAATTCCTTTTTCCACTTCCTGTATACAGAAGCACACGTGACAGGTTTCTATGTGAGCCAAAAGATCCTTATTATTATACATCTAAGGGGAAGGACTCTGGCAGGCCAAGGCTAGGAAATTGTAGAAATTGGTTTATCCCCAGAAGTTATCCTCAGATTCACATATCTTAATGTGAAGTTCTTGTCTAAATTCTGTCACTGGAAGGTAACGTTCCAGTCCTCTCTCTGTCTTCATGGGCACTTCTACGTCAGTTACTCTTCTTATTTGCTATTCAATGGAGATAAAGATTTCAAAGACATTGTTAGGAGATAGTCTAACAAGTTTTTTTTTTTGTTTGTTTGTTTTTTTTGTTTTTTCTGTTTTTTTTTTTTTTTTTTTGAGATAGAGTCTTGCTCTGTCACCCAGGCTGGAGTATAGTGGCACGATCTTGGCTCACTGCAACCTCTGCCTCACTGGTTAAGTGATTTTTTTTTTTTTTTTTTAATATTCAGCTAAGCCAGGAACAGTAGCTCACATTTGAAATCCCAGCTACTCAGGAGGCTGAGGCAGGAAGACCACTTGGGCCCAAGAGTTCTAGGCTACAGCGAGCTATAATTGTGCCACCGTATTCCAGCTCAGGCAACAGAGTGAGACCTCTGGTTAAAAAAAGATTAACCTGAAAAATTATGAGACCAGGGTATGGGAGTGCTGACTACTTATTTGCTAGTTTTGATGATATTTCAAGTAGACCTTATGCATAATATGATGATGTCTTGAGTCAGGGGCTTAGGACCAAGCAAATTTTTGTTCTTTATCCAGCTTCTACTACCCCCAAAATAGAGGATACCTCTAGTGTGAACACCCTGAAGGCGCTCTCAGTAACTGCATCAGAGAAGAGCTTGGTCTCAGGCCCAGGCAGAATAAAAGCTTTTAGATAGCAGGAATCTTCATGATCTCCCCCAAAGTTGGTCTGGAGGCTGTTTGTTAGCTTTCTTTATAGCCATAGATTTTTATTTTTTAAGCAGTGTAGAAAAGATCTGAAGAGGCAAATTCTGAGTAAGCCTTCAGGCTGTAACATATTTTGCAGTGTTTTAAACACTTTTACTTGCTTTTTTAAAACACAAAAGCCGTGTGTTTGAGGTGAAGGAGAATATTTCTTTTCTAAAGTGACACTAAAAATTTCTTTGGGGGCAGCAATTCTTAGTGTTTATTAAAATAAGAACCAAGCATAAATATAGCTACCTATGTTTTGAAATATCTTGGCTATAAATATCTGAGAAACCTTCCTCCTTCTTCCTAAGAATTTCCCCAGGGTAAGTGCCTTTCTCATAAGCAAATAATATATAGTATGGTGGCAATGAAAACCAAAGGCCTGGATAAACGTTCCTCATCACCGAAGTTCCAATCGGTGTGCCATGCCTGTTGTATGCTGTCTATCGAGTTGGATAAACGTGAAAAATAGTTTTCATTTAACTTACCTACAGTTTTTCTAAAGGTGTCACCTTATTGGCTAAAACTGCTTCAGAGCTTTGCATTGTCACCTTCTGGAAAGGGCAGGCTAAAGCTCAGCAATGGCTGTTTTTAGTTAAAAGTTCACCATTGGCCGGGCGCAGTGGCTCACGCCTGTAATCCTAGTAATCCCAGTCCCAAAGAGGCAGATAACTTGAGGCCAGGAGTTTGAGACCAGCCTTGCCAACATGGTGAAACCCCATCTCTACTAAAAATACAAAAATTAGCCGGGTGTGGTGGCACGTGCTTGTAATCCCAGCTACTTGGGAGGCTGAGGCACAAGAGTTGCTTAAACCCAGGAGGCGGAGGTTGCAGTGAACCTAGATCACGCCACTGCGCTCCAGTCTGGGCGACAGAGTGAGACTCTTTCAAACACACACACACACACACACACACACACACACACACACACACACACAACACACACACACACACACACACACACACACACACACACACACACACACACACAGAGTCTACTATTGGCTTATTTTGGGTACATGTGAAAGTTCAGAATATGTCTGTGTATGTTTTAGGGACTCAGGTCAAGAAACATTGATCTCTAAATCCCAACGTCAGATATTTATATTAACAAGTGAGAAGGAGCAATGCTTCCCCTCTTCTTCCTTTCTGACTTTTCTGCCTAAATATTTCTCTGGTCCCTGGCAGATGCCTTCCATAATAAGACTTGAAGAATTCATCTTCACACAGGGTGCTTCTAGGTGGATTGCAGTAGCTACATATTGGTTTCATTTGAGAATCTCAAGGTCATGCAATCTGGGTGGGTTTTTTTGTTTGTTTGTTTGGTTTTTTTTTTTTTTTTTTTTTGAGACGGAGTCTCGCTCTGTCACTCAGGCTGGAGTGCAGTGGCGCAATCTCGGCTCACTGCAAGCTCCGCCTCCCGAGTTCACGCCATTCTCCTGCCTCAGCCTCTCCGAGTAGCTGGGACTACAGGCGCCCGCCACCACGCCCGGCTAATGTTTTGTATTTTTAGTAGAGACGGAGTTTCACCGTGGTCTCGATCTCCTGACCTCGGGATCCACCCGCCTCGGCCTCCCAAAGTGCTGGGATTACAAGCGTGAGCCACTGGGTGGGTTTTTTAAAGTATTACTTGCAAATTGATATTTTTGTCAAAAGTCATCTCTCTTTCCATCTCATCATAGACTTCCGTATTCTGTAACTAACAAAGGAACTTAATTAGTTTCCTCACAGGAAGTGACCCTGCAAAGGCTGTTACTGAAATGAAGATCAAGTCTGGGATTCAGAATGGAAGCTGAACAGAGGAGGGGTTTTCTTTGAACAGTTCTAAGGGATGATGTGATTTGACTCATGGTCAAGGTGAAAAGCTGTGAAGGTTAAAGGAGTTTCTCATTCAGAATTGAGGCTTATACCCTGATTCATGGTATCATCTCTTGAGGTTTAAGTGTGTCCAAATGTGGAATCGGGAGAGACAGTTCTGAACCGGCCTCTAAGCCTGGCGAAGTTGCTTGATTCCAGTCCTCAGTTTCTTTCTCTGCAAATTAAGGCATGCTGAATACATGACATCTAAAATCCTATGACTCTGCTCGTCTAGTATCAAGATGTAGGAGAGGCAGTATGGATGGATTGCGCAACACACAGGCTGTGGGCTGGACTCCCTAGTGCAAACCTTGTCTCTACCACTTCTAACCTGTGTGATCTTTGGTGGGTTATTTAACTTCTCTGGGCCTCAGACAACAGAATGAGGATAATAATTTACTTGCCTCATGGGGTTATTATGAAATTACATGAGTTGACACACATGAAATGCCTAGAACAGCGCCTAGCCCTTAATAAGTGCTCAATCAATGCAAACTATTCCTATATGGCTTTCTCGATGGGTCTTTTCTGCTTTCCTACATAGCCTGCTACTTCCTGGCTACAAGTGTGTTTTTAAATTATTTTATTTATTTATTTATTTTTGAGATAGAATCTAGTCTCTCTCTGTCACTTAGGCTGGAGTGCAGCAGTGTGATCTCAGCTCACTGCAACCTCCACTTCTCAGGTTCAAGCAATCCTCCTACCTCAGCCTCCCGAGTAGCTAGGATTACAGGCATGTGCCACCACGCCCAGCTAATTTTTTTTTTATATTTTTAGTAGACATGGGGTTTCACCATGTTAGCCAGGCTGGTCTCGAACTCCTGACCTCAAGTGATCCACCCACCTCGGCCTCCCAAAGTGCTGGGATTGTAGGCATGAGCCACCACGCCCTCCCTGGCTACAAGTCTTTATGCTTGCTATCCTGTCAGGATAGCTATTCTACCTCCTTACTTAGCTAACACTTGTTCATCCTTCAGGACTCATCTTTAAGTGTCACTTCCTCCAGGAAGCCCTGCCTGACTACGTTCCTCTACTCCCAGATTAGGTTAGCTATACCTCCAGCATTTACTTGCAATATTAATTACTTCAAGATCTGTCTTCCTCTTGGAACATGAAGGCAATATCTACCTTGCTCCTTTGTGTGGAATGCAGCACATAGCACTGTGAACACAGCACATGTCAAATAGGTACTGGTAAGCATTTGGACACAGGCAGTCATGGGATTGATCTAGAGCAGGGGTGTCCAATTTTTTGGCTTCCCTGGGCCACATTGGAAGAGGAAGAATTGTCCTGGGCCACACGTAAAACACGCTAATGATAGCTGATGAACTAAAAAAAAAATAAAAAAAAATAATCTCATTTGTGAAGAAAGTTGACAAATTTATTTTGGGCCACATTCAAAGCTGTCCTAGGCCACATGTAGCCCTCAAACAGTGAGTTGGACAAGCTTGATCTAGAGGATGCCAGCAACTAGCTGGATCCCTGAGCAAGCCGCTTAGTCCTGCTAAGCCTTACTTTCCTCTGCTGTAAAATATGGATGGTAATAGTGGCTACCTCAGAAGGGTTGCAGAGATGAAAAGGTCTGTACGGCACTTAGAAGAATGGCTCATGGAGGATTTTTGATATATATTTTTTTTAACTTGAGCCACATGCAAATATATTTTCACACTAGCAGTTACTTATTTTTGAGTAAATAATGTAAAAAGCATTACCCACAAGTAATTCAATGAATCCTTTACCACCAATATCAGAGACCACAACAGTAACCAACATCTGACCTCACCCACTACAGAAATAAAAACCATACAAAAGCCAACAAGGATCTGCACATATGCATCCCCCAACCCCCACAATGCCCCACTTCAATCCCAACTGAAAGTTTATTTATTGCTATCGTTTTCTCATCATAAAAGTAATCTCAAGATGTGGTAAAGCTTCAAATAATACCTAAATGTATATGACTAACTTGAAAGTTCCTACTGTGATTTTATTTCATGTGGAATGCAAATTCATGTCTTAGAGCTCATCATAGTAACTAAGTGAACTGCCACCGTTCTAGCATTTTACTGGAATATATAGCAAAACTTGGGCATGTGACTGCAATATTTAAGAGTGATGTAGTCTGATGTTGGCTTGCTGGCCCCCAAAAGTTAGAATTGAAAATATTTAAAGAATTATTCTTATACAGTTAATTTTG
Organism: Hylobates moloch; assembly: GCF_009828535.3. Classification (NCBI taxonomy): domain Eukaryota; kingdom Metazoa; phylum Chordata; class Mammalia; order Primates; family Hylobatidae; genus Hylobates; species Hylobates moloch. Next base: position 34,718,118 of record NW_026652292.1, read on the forward strand.
GGAGGAAATGGGAAAAAACAACCCTCCCTAATCTCCCTTTCTTTTCAAAAAAATGTGTTAGAAGTTTTGCTATTTAAGCATGAGCTTTCATTACCATCAGCAATAGAATCAGATATAAGCAAGAATGAGCTTGCTTGGATGTCAGCTGGGATTTCATATGACAGGTGACAAGTGCTGCTTCACAAAGAATTCTTTTCCTTACCTTTAGTTTTGAAACTGAAAATCTCAGAACCACCTTCTAGACTGACGCCTGGTCCTAGAAATTCCAGAAGCTGTCAAGTCCCTTTGCTCAGGCCCTAAAGGAAGGGCTTCTCTAAAGGATTTAAAGAAGTCCGGCCTGTAGTTCGGCAAATTGATCCCGTAAAGCTTCAATTCCTCCTACCCTAAACATTCCTGATACAATTCCTGCTTAGACTGATGGCAATTGACATAAATTGAATTATGAAACAGCTTTGGGAGCCATTTGTAAACTGTAAATGAAATGTGCTCTCCTATTGCCCCACCTGGGACAAATTGCCAGCTGAGTTTATCATAACCCCTTTGTATCCATCTGTTTGTCATTTGGTTAGGTTAAACCAATTTGTAAATAAAGAAAGAAGGCTGAAAGCTGAAGGTCAAATAATACATCTTTTTTTTTTTTCCATCTTTGACTACTGAGTGGTTTTGGACTTTTCTCTGCAATTCATTTAGTATAGAGCAAATCCTGCATAAAACCAGTCTGTAAAATTGACCGAGTCGGAGGCTTTTCTGAGCGTGAGGTTTTCTCTCACCCCTGTTGTGTTTGCCCTGGGTAATGTACGGGATCACATCTCTTCTCTTAGAGCAGGGTGTTTAACCAGCAGTCCATAGATCCCCAAGGGTTTCCTGGATAGAATTCGGGAAATATAATTTAAGAGGTCCCTGGACTTGGATTGGAAAAAAAATTATATCCCTAGTTTTACCAATGGAAATTTAGCATTTTCTTCAAAAGTGAATGTAAGCAACAGATCACGATGGTATTAACAATTCTTGTGACCCTGTCAACAAGTACACAACAAGTACAACAATCACAGGTATTTTCTTATCTGGTTACAATGGTTGCACATATCTCAAAATACCAGTTATGTTTATCACTACTTTGAAATTAGCATAGTTATTAAATCCATTGCTAGGTTTTTTATTTAATATGTTAATAAAGAAGTATATTATTTCATGATTTTTATTATTTTGATCATTCTTTTCAATATAATTGGTTTCCTTTGTGAACCTATATATTTGATGCATTTAAAAACATCATTCCGAGAAGGAGTTCATAAGCTTCATTGGACTGTCAAAGTGGCACAAGCCAGGTTAAAGCATGCTGTTGTCTTAGATCAGGGATTGCTAAACTTTTTCTCACAGGATCGGATAGTAAATCTTCTGTGCTTTGCCAGCTGTATGAACTCTATCTCAACTGCTCAACTCTGCCACTGTAGTAGGAAAGCAGCCATAAACAGTACCTAAATGGGTGTGGTTAAACAGAACCTAAATGGGTGTGGTTAAACAGAACCTAAATGGGTATGGTTAAACAGAACCTAAATGGGTGTGGTTAAACCATACCTAAATGGGTGTGGTTGTATTCCAGTAAAACTTTATTTACTAAGACTGGCAGCTGGCTGAAATTTGCCAGCCCTGATTTAGGGCATCATGCTATTTCTAAGTTGAATTCTGAAGATATTTTAATTCAGCTCAATCACCCTTTATTGGATACCCTCTATGAGCATATGTTCATACAAACATGTATGTATTGAGTATCTCATGTGAAAAACATGCAAGAGATTTAGGGATGAATAAATAAGCTGTAGACTCCACTCTTGGACAGTCTACTGGGGAATGCAGATGGACAGAGTTCAGAGGAGTAGTGAGTGTTGTAGGCAGGCATGGCGATCAGGAACCTAGAGAAACAGAAGCTTCATCTGACCTAGTTTTGAAGGAAGGAAGGCTTCTTATGGGAGCAAAGAAGGACACATCAGAGATTACCAGGCAAAAGGGGAGGGAGGAAGCAAGATGAAAGGCTTAGACTGAGGAAGCCACTTAAGCAATGGCTTGGAGGCAAGAAGAAAATGTTACCTGGAATTGCTTAGAAAGCCTGGAGCTCTGTGGGGAGAGAGATGCGTAGGCGAGGGTCACACCAAAAAAAGGCCTTATAAAGGAGCCCATATGTATCCTGAAGGGAATAGGGAGCTATGGAAAGTTGTAAGCAGGAAAGAGACTGGTAGCATTCCCGTCTTTGAAAGATCATGCAGACATCTCAAGGAACACGTAGATGAAGAAGACAAAGTCACCATGCTTAATGAGCTCAGCCCAGGAGGAAAGACAGAAGTCTAAAATTATACTGGAAGGTGATCTAATCAGTGTGATAGTGGAATCAGATTCAAGGCATGGGATTGTCTGGAGGAAAGTCTTTTTAATTCTGTTTCTGAGATGATGTTTAGAAGGAATAATGTGAGAGAGAATACTTAGGGAGGGAGCCATCAAGTAACCCAGCGTCCTCCAGAAAGCATCCCATTGCGGGTTGGTAGGTTCGATGTGGAAAGAAGGAGGCCACAGGTGTCTGTCTGTGCTGTAATTAGGCTTCTGGTCCCCTCCCTCTAAGGCCAGTAGAGTGGCCTCTACGGTCAAGGCTATTCTGGATGTTCTGTTGTATCCCCTAGAGGACAGTTTGCTGCTCCAACAAATTCCACTCTCAGAAGTATTTTCCTAGCAGGATTTAACCAGTTTTAGCCATTTCCTAGTTAATGTCTGTGACATGCTTGAGCTTCACTCTTCATCTCAGCTCCATCTTTCTGGAACAGGAGTTCTCAAACCGAGAGGTGAAATAGAATAGAAAAGAGAATACCACAGGCTCTCACGCATAGTAAAAAGGAGAATCGCTTTGTGAAACTTGTTTCAGGTGTATGTGTGTGTGTGTGGTGTTTACTGGGTCACAATGTCCAGTGTATATCTTACTGTGGATCATTCAAAAACACAGCTCTGATATGTGATGAATCCAGAGCATGTTTGAGGTTGAACAGGCTTCATTTGCCACGTGTTCGTGTTGAATTCAAGTTCAAGGAACAGATTCCTCTCAGGGGCTAATGACACCTGCTTTCTTTATTTTTGGAATTGTAGAATTGGAAATGCCATCTAAGGTATTCTAGGGGGAAGAGTTCAGTGCAGTGTGTTTCAAATTATGGGCCACAGCACTTCAGTGAGTGGCAAGATCAATTTAATGGTCATTTACCAGCATTTTGTTTTTTAAAAGGAGAAGTAGAAAAGAAAGGAAAAGGAGAGAAAGAAAGGAGAAACATGAATAAGGTAGTAAAGTTAAGTATTTTTTCTTGAAACTTTTTTCAGCTTTGTACTCATATATAATATACATATTTATGTGCCTAGGTATATTTACTATGGAAAAATGTTTACTTACTGTGAGTCAAGGTCGGAGATACTGAATTAAGTAGCTCCCACCCCGATCAGGAAGTCACTTGTTACATTATCATCCCTGACTGAGGACCACCCAGTTTTGCTTTAATATAGTCAACGAGGCCCAGCTCATCCCTTCCAAGGCAGTCAGCTTCATTGTCAGTCATTCCTAATTGACATCAAAAGGTTTTCCTGCCGTTGGCTTCTCTGTAAGAAACCACTGGGCCTCTTAGTCCAACATGGAAAACACAGAAGCTTTCCACAGCATCTTCATTTGTCTGTCTCTTATGTAAAGACACCACCCTATCCTCACTAAGTTTCCTCCACCTAAGCCAGCGGTACCCACTCTTTGGATCCTGCATCAAGTGGAGACGGGTCTAGAGCAACTTCTGCCCAGTGATCAACATAGAGAACCATGTCTCCCTAGGATATGGATTCTGGGACTTAGACTTCCCTCAGGATTCTAGTTCACAGTGACCTATTCAAATACAGTTCTTGAAATGTGCTATTTTGCGCTGGCTTCCTACTGGTCCTTAAAGGTACTGTTTCTGCACTGATGCTCAGATGTATTATATCCCCAGCTTATTAGGTTATAAACTCCCTGAAAATGGAACTGTGCTTATACTTCCATGGAACCTCCAGGAATATAACTATTGTGATGGGTGCCTGGTTGATAATCATTCATCATTTGCCAATGGACTAGCCCATGGCAGCCACCTATGGGGTTTGATAGTATCAAGAAAAGTGATTGTTCACTAAGACTGAGATTGGCAATGGGCAAAGTAGTCAAAACACCACAAGCAGGAATTAAAACAGAAAGATATACCACCCAATGGTTCTGTGACTTTGGGTAAATTATTTTCCTTCAGTGACCATGTAGGTAGAATGAGAGACTAGATCAGATCAGTGACTCTCAAAGCTTTTGGGATCATGATTTTATCTTTGAGAATCTGATAAAAGTGAAGGACCCTTTACTTAGAAAAATGAAATGTGTTCGTGTATAAAATCCTGCATATAATTTCTGAGAGTCCTCAGACACTTGGACCGAATGATCTCTAAGATTTCACCCAGGCCTGATAGCCAGGCTGAATTCTAACAATGCCAATGGTAAGTGGCAAAATGAACCAGTTAGTGAGCCCTGATTAAGTGAATTGATGAATTGGGTTTTGAGTACCCACTGCTGGCCGCATTCTCTATTCCCCACCTGAATTCACCTGCCCAGCAACTTTCCAAAGGTGAGCCACTGATCTCCTGAGGTGCCTGGCCCAACCCTATCTCACTACTTGGCAAAATGCTTGAAGTGTATGCCCTGCTGGTGGCCGCCCATGTTTTTGTTATTGCTGTTGTTGTTGTTTTTGAGACAGGGTCTCATTTTGTCACTAGGCTGGAGTACATTGGTGCAATCACAGCTCGCTGCAGCCTCAACCTCCCAAGCTCAAGCAATCCTCCCACCCCAGACTTTTTTTTTTTTTTTTTTTTTTAAGTTTTTTGCAGAGACAAGGTCTTACTATGTTGCCCAGGCTGGTCTTGAACTACTGGGATCAAGCAATCCACCCACCTCAGCCTCCTTAGTAGCTGAGATTATAGGCATGCACCACCATGCTGGCTAATTTTTTTTAAAATTAAACATAGTGAGACGAGGTCTCACTATGTTGCCCCAGGCTGGTCTTGAACTCCTGGACTCAAGCTATCCTCCCACCTCGACCTTCCAAAGTGCTGGGATTACAGGCTTGAGCCACCCCACCAGATGGCCAGATGTTCTTCTGTTCCTGTGGAGTGGCAGCCCATTCTCAGTCAACTTCTCACCCTCTGGCCTTTTCGTTGTTGAATCCATTGCCAAGATAGTGTTGCTATGGTGATCTGACCAACAACTTTGTAGTTAGGATAAAGTGATTTTCTTCAGTCGAAAAAAAGATAAAAGTGTTTTGGGGGATGATTTAAGACAATACTTTTGCCTGGTCATCTCTTTCTCAGCCTCACCTTTGTACTTTTGTACCTGAAGAGACTCTAAAAACACTCAAATAAAAAACTCATTACAAAATCAGAGGCAAAGTGTTAAAGGTTTTGAATTGGCATTCAATCTGCATGAACTTGTCTCTCTCACTCTATAGAATAAAAATAAAAATAAATGCTAATGATTTCAATCTCTTATTTGCTGGAAATAAGAGTTTTTCTTTTCTGCATTAAATGGACAACATGTACAAAATCATCTTTTTGTTTTGCTGTAGTTTTTACATAAAGATTGTTGCAGGTATTTGCAGGTAGTCCTCGGTAAATAACAGCAGACTGTGAGAATAGATATGGGTTATTTCCTCTATAAATATCACAAGGGAAGCTTAGCAAAGGAAAGCAGGAGAGTTTTATCTAAAGATCACATCTTTTCTGACTTTACTTTTAGGTATCCCCTGTGGTTTTCCTCTGCGAAGTGATTTTGTTCTAATTCGAGTTTGTAAATGTGTTTCCTTCCACTCACCGAGGTTTTCTCTTTGATGATAAAGTTAGTTTACATGAGAATTCCATCTTTGGGGAAAGAATACCAGGAAAGAGAAGCCAGCCCTGCTTCCTCGATGGGCATACCCTGTGAACTCTGCTTTTCCAAACACGTGTAACACACTACCCCCAGCTTGGTGAGCTTGAGGAAGCATCATTTACTGGGCATAAGGACTCCATCTGGCTTTCAATCATTCCTGCTAATGAAAAACTGAGTGAGCTCCCATTAAGGAAATCCGCTGTTCACCTCGGCATCTTCTTTTAGCAAAATGAGTCTCTATTTCCTTGCCTGGTAAGTTGCTCATCAAAGACAAACAGAACTTTTTTGTTTCCTGCCTTCCTCTAAATATCTGTGAGCAGAGGTGTTTAACAACAGAACACCTGAGAGGTGGCCAGGGAGCAAGCAAAGGGATGGGGAATCGCCTGCCGCCCACCGTCACTCCAGTTTTTCATCCAGTATGAAGGGTCTTCTAAATCTAACCTCATCTTACCAATCCAAGTGGGCCTCACCATTTACCAGCTATGTGACCTTGGGCAAGTTACTTACCCGTTCAGTGCCTTAGTTCCCTTCTTTGTCAAAGAAAAAAAAAGGTGGAGGTGTTTAATATTAGTACCTACTGCATAGGGCATTTGTGAGAATGAGTTAAGTTATTAGAATGGTGCTTGGTAGATGGAAAGCCCTTGATGTTATTAGCCATTAACACAAAGCCTCTACTCCCCTTAGGCCATTCGCACTGTCCACAGGCCATGCACAATTATTTCCAACTTTTATCTTGTAGTTCTTATTACCTGGAATGTTCTTTTTTTCTCCCCTCCAGCTAGGACATCCACATAGAGCAGCGCTATCCAGTGGAAATACAATGCAAGCCTATTTGAAAGTTTACGTTTTCTAAGAGTGGCATTTCAAGGGCAAGAAGAAAGAAATGAAATTAATTTCAGTAATATATTTTAACCCACTGTATCCAAAATATACTCATTTGAACATATAACCCATATAAAAACTATTGAGATATTTCACATTCTTTTTTATTTTTTTTAAAATCCAGTGTACATTTTACACTATAGCACGTGTCAATTCAGACACATTTGAAGTGCTGACTGACGACCACATGGGGTAGTGGTACCATATTGGATCATACAGGAATAGGGTAAGCAGGCAGCTATAAGTTACTAGTTCTGTGAATAAGTCCCTTGAATAATGTCTGGTACCTGCTGAGTGTTTGCAATTTGATGCCAGGTACTAGGCTGGAGATATAGATCTTATTTAATCTTTATGGCAGTCCTCTTAGGTAGGTCCTTTTATTATTCTCATTTTACAGATGGGAAAACTGAGTCTTAAAGGAATTAAGTAGCAGCTAGTACGTAGGAGAGTCAGGATTTGAACTCCAGAGCTCATCTCCTGCCTTCTGTATATTAACTCCCAGATGGGAGCTCTAAGCAAAGGTCTGCCTTCTCTGAAGGGCCCTCCAAAGGACATGTAAAAATTCAGCATGTTGGCATAGCTGTATAATTCGTTAAGACTAAGAATGTCCGTGAACAGATTCTTCTTGGGTTTTCCCATGACAATTCGTGCAATTAGTCACCCTATAAAACTTATATTTATTTTGTGAACAGATTGTGAATAGACAGAATCTGCGTTCTTCTGACCTCTGGGGATGGGGACTGCCAAAGGGAGGATTGTTTGTGAACATCTGGAAGGCAGAGTCCTTGAAAGTGAATTCCTATGTGAAGATCTTTTCATCATAGCGAGGGCCTTGCAAGGAAAAATGGATGGTCTTTAAATAGTGTTTACAACTGACCCTAAAAATAATCTGCTTGTTTTTATCCGCAGGGACTTGCAAATGATGACTTGTGATTTCAAATCAGGATTACTTTCAGATAGGAAATGTTAACTTACTTTTACAAGTATTGCTTCCAGAGTTCAAATGCTGTTAGTTTACATAGCCAGCTAACTTCCCTTCCCTCTGGTATTTCTGAACTACTGCTTCTTCTTTTTTTCTAATCAATAAAGGCCAGATTTCGACAAGAGGTGGACCTTAATCCATGAGCGGATCCAGATGGACTCCATGGTTATCAAGGGCCTCGATCCAGATACCAACTACCAGTTTGCCGTGAGGGCAATGAATTCCCATGGCCCCAGCCCCCGCAGCTGGCCCAGTGACATCATCCGGACCCTCTGTGAGTACCAGGGCCCTTCTGAGGGACCGAGGGAACTGCATATCTGGGCTTGCCTCATGAAGACTCACTTGACCTGGATGCTGTGCAGAAGGACAGCCTGAAAAAGGGCTAACTCCAGGCTTTCCTCCTGTGGTTTTCCCAGCCCTTTGGAAGTTAGAGGCTGTCAACAGGGACACAGGCTGTTTCTATGTCTTGGAGGTCAGCAGAGGATTTATTTTTGCATCATCCTTGGGAAGTTTGAGGTCAGTTTTCTTTCACAGTCACACAACAGACCACATAGCAATATGATGTACAGCCTTCCCCCTCCTTTTCATAGTTAGAGAAAATGAGTTAATCTTAGAACCATAGGAGAAAAAACTAAGGCCCCTGGAGGCTTCAGCGTTCGTGTTCACCTGAAAATAAAGGATATTCAAGGAACATCAACTCCTCTGAATGATGGTCGAGGAGTGTCAAAGAAGTTGAGCACTGACATGGAGCTGGGGCTGTAGCCAATGGTGTATGTTCTCATAGTGCCTAGGAAACACTTGGGCCAGTGTTCATCAAATCACCTGGGGGTTTTGTTAAAGTCAGATTCTGATTTTTGAAAACAACCCCTACCCTAACCTTGAATGTCGGGTCACCTTTTGTCAAATTAAATTGTCGGGTTATATAGGGAGGCTATACTCCAACACACACACACGTGCACACACACATACACACACACGCACATGCACACACATATGCTCATGCTCATGCACCCTGTAACTACTATTGATCACCCAGAAAAAAAAATGTTTTCACTCTTCTTCTTTAGAATTTAGAAGCTTAAACTTCCCAGGCACATTCCAAAGGCTGACGGCATTCTTCCTAGAAGAAATGTTAATGATTCGATTTAAAGGAAGGCCTTGTTTGATTACTCTTTGGCTGAACTTTGTGGAATAGCAGGAGCTAGGGGCCGACAGTACTTTGAAACACTGAGTTCGTCTTTTTGCACTACAAAGTGAACAGCCACTTGGTGCTGTGTCCCCACCCACCCTCCCCATGGAACTCCTACTCCCATTTCGTGAGCTGCTCCAGGCTCACCTCTATCAGTCTGTCCCTTAGCTTTCCCTTCTCCATAGAGTCAAGAATGTAGAATAAAGATGAGATACAACAAGCGCATGCTGATTTAGATGTGCACGTAGAGACTGGAGTCAGGGAAGGATGGGTGGGTTGGGGCACCTCTCATACTGCTCCTGCTTCTTTTTTTTTTTTTTTCTTGAGTCGGAGACTCGCTCTGTCACCCAGGCTGGAGTGCAATGGCGTGATCTCGGCTCACTGCAACCTCCGCCTCCCGGGTTCAAGCAATTCTCCTGCCTCGGCCTTCCGAGTAACTAGTATCACAGGCGCCCACCACCATGCCTGGCTGATTTGTGTATTTTTCGTAGAGACAGGAATTCACCATGTTGGCCAGGATGGTCTCGAACTCCTGACCTTGTGATCCACCCTCTTTGGCCTCCCAAAGTGCTGGGATTACAGGCGTGAGCCACGGCGCCCAGCCTCATACTGCTGCTTTTTTAACGGAAACACTGATCTGGTGTTAAGAGTTTCTGATTATAATTTCCCCATTGCTGGATCCTGCTTTTCTGGATTGAGTGGATAAGTTATGTGAAAGTGTTTTACAGATCTGTAAGATTTTATTGTAATTGGCCTGCTATGTGAAATAAAATTTTAAAATTTCAAAGTAATTGTGGGTAGGAAGGTGGACAAAACCATGCTAAGTCAGTGAAGATTCTCAGTTATGAAACATTCTTAAATAGACATAATTTTACGCTTCTAGGTATACACAGTTACTCAGATCAGAATAACAAAATTTATTAGATGACCTGTTTCATGAATAAAGCATGTGCCATAATTAGTATTTCAATCGTGGTTTTTCTCCCTGATCCCTTCTGACATTTTGGAAAACCCTTTATTCTGGGGTACATTTGTATTTTTTATTTTGGTATTGGTTTAGACTATTATTTTACTTCCAAAACATGCTTTTCCCATACATACAATTACCTAATTATCAAATAGCAGTATCTGAATTAAATTGAAATGTTTAAATTTTAATTTAACAAATTAATAATAGTTTAACAAATTAACAAATTACTTCAAATTAATAAATTTCAAATATAATACAAAATACTTCAAATTAATGAATTTGAAGTATCAGAGCTACCACTGGGAAGGTGTACTATGAGCCAGGCATTGTGCTGGGCACTTTACCTACAAAACCCATTTAATCCTCACACAAACACTGTGCTGGAGGAATAGTGCCCCTTTTCTACAGATTAAAAAAATTGAGTTTTTGGAAGGTAATGTATTTTGGCAAGATTGATCATGGTAAAGGCAGGATTTGAACTTGGGTTTGGCTGACTGTGAAGCTGTTTCCCTGAGTGAGATGTATGTAGCTTCTAGTGTACCCATCACCCAAATAGTGACCATTGTACCAAAGAAGTAATTTTTCAACCCCCACCTCCCTCCCAACCTCCCCGCTGCCTTTTGGAGTCCCCAATGTCTGTCATTTCCATCTTTATGTCCGCACGTACCAATTGTTTAGTTCCCACTTGTAAGTGAGAGCATGCAGTATTTGATTTTCTGTTTGTGAGCTATTTCACTTAGGATAATGACCTCCACCTTCATTCATGTTGCTTAAAAGACGTGAGTTTGTTCTTTGTTATGGCTGCATAATATTCCATGGTGTATATATGCCACATGCCATATTTTCTTTATTCAATCAACTTTTGATAGATACTTAGGCTGATTCTGTGACTTTGCTATTGTGAATAGTGCTTCATAAACATGCGAGTGCAGGAGTCTTTTTCATATAATGATTTCTTTTCTTTTGGGTAGATGCCCAGTAGTGGGATTGCTGGCTCAATGGTAGTTATATTTTTAGTTCTCTGAGAAGTCTCCATACTGTTTTCCATAGAGGTTGTACTAATTTGCATTCCCACGAACAGCGTATAAGCCTACCCTTTTCTCCACATTCATGCTGACATCTGGTAGCAAAGTTGGCATCAAATCAAGTAAACATTCACGTAGATGGTGGGGAGTGGGAGGAGTGAGGATGGGATAAGCCCAACGTGTAGAAATACCATACTGGCCTTACAAATTTATTCAGAGTAGGGTGTTTTTTTACTAGTTATTCTGATTGGTGTAAGATATCTCATTGTGGTTTTAATTTGCATTTCTCTGATGATTAGTGATATTGACCAGTTTTTCATGAGTTTTTGGCCACCTGTATATCATTTTTTGAGAAATGTCTGTTCATGCTGTAACCACCCAATGGTTCACCTTACCCGCTGCCTAGACAGAGCCTATTTATCAAGACAGGGGAATTGCAATGGAGAAAGAATCATTCACACAAAGCCAGCTGTACAGGGGACCAGAGTTTTATTACTGCTCAATCAGTCTCCCTGAGCATTCGGGGATCAGAATTTTTAAAGATAATTTGTTGGGTAGGGGCTTGGGAAATGTGGAGTGCTGATTGCTCAGGTTGGAGATGGACTCCTAGGGGGTCGAAGTGAGGTTTTCTTGCTGTCTTCTGTTCCTGGATGGGATCACAGAACTGGTTGAGCCAGATTACCGGTCTGGATGGTGTCAGCCGATCCATCCAGTACAAGGTCTGCAAAATATCTCAAGCACCGATTTTAGGTTTTACAGTAGTGATGTTATCCCCAGGAGCAATTTGGGGAGGCTCAGACTCTTAGAGCCAGAGGCTGCATGATTCCTAAACTGTAATTTCTAATCCTGTAGCTAGTTTGTTAGTCCTACAAAGGCTGACTGGTCCCCAGTCAAGAAGGGGATCTTTTTGGGAAAGGGCTGTTACCAGTTTTGTTTCAGAGTCAAACCATAAATTGAATTCCTTCCCAAGGTTAGTTCGGCCTACGCCCAGGGATGAATAAAGACAGCTTAAAGGTTAAAAGCAAGATGGAGTCAGTTAAGTCTGATCTCTTTCACTGTCATCATTTCCTCTGTTATAATTTTTGCGAAGGTGTTTTCAGTGTCCTTTGCCCACTTTTTAATAGGGTTGTTTCTTGCTTGAGTTGACTTCCTTGTAGATTCTGGATATTAGTTCTTTTTCAGAGGCATGATTTGAAAATATCCCATTTGGTAGATTGTCTGTTTACTCTGTTGATCTTTTTTTTTTTTTTGGCTGTGCAGAAACTTTTTAGTTTAAGTCCCATTTGTTTATTTTTGTTCTTGTTGCATTTGCTTTTGGTTTTAAAACTCATAAGGTATATTGCACATACAGAAATATGGGTAAAACATACATGTGCACTGAAAGTCAACCCGTATATATCAGTATAGCCCTAGTATTTTACAGCTGTCAGCCCCTTAGATTAGTTAGACCCAAACCAAGACACATAAATGTTTTGAACACTACTCTCCATTTGTGAGGTCAGAATTTCCACATGTTGGGCTTATTCCATTCTCATCCCTCTCACTCCTCTCTGTCTCCATGAATATTGGCTTGATTTAATGCCCACTTTGCTCCTTGAACAGCCACCTTCACAACACAATGTTCAAGGGGATCCTTGAGGCTAAGTACCCAGTGGGAACCTTGAGATCCCACCCAGGACACAGGCCACTCCCTGGGGTCCTCTGTGGCCTGTTTATCTTAGGGCTAAACTCTTTTGTAAGAAAAGATAACACTTCAGCCCTACTAACTGGGGAAGCTTTCACTTCCCACTGGGCCTATTAATGCCAGACACTATTAGCAACTTAATTGCTTAATGGGGCAATTGGAAGATCTTAGTTGCTCTTGTGCTGGTAGTTAATGAAAGCCAGGGCCCAGTGTTATCATTAACTGGCACTTAGCTGAAGTGAGAAAGGAGTATGGTGTTGGTGGTTCCACTGCAATGTTGAGAAGTTTGTGCAGTGTCCACATCTAATTCCAGCTCCACAACATTATAAGTAGAACAGGAAGGAAAAAAAAAAGACTTTAGTGTCTAGGTCCTCTAATGAGAGCTAGGATCATTTTGGTGACCTGGAATAATAATGATGCATCTACATGTACTTCTATCTTCTGGGAGGCGTTCCACACAAATCAGCACCTATTTTGTTTCCAAAAGGAAATACAAAGAAGACCCAAATCATGATCTCTCATTCCTTACCCCCATCCTGCTGTATTTTTTTTTCCCTGCAAGAAACTCCAGCAGCATTATAGTTTCCTTTTGATCTGGTAAATCAGGCAGTTGGTTTGCAGAACTGGGGGCTTTGTAAAAAATGTATTCACTGCATCCACTGGCCACCAACTACTGAGCTTGAAGCTTATTGAGTACATTCTTTCATCAAGTAGAATGAAAGCCAGTAAAAAGGACATAAATGGTAAATAATAGAAATGGCAGAAGTAAAACAGTCACTTGCCTTTCTTCTTTTTTCCAAAAACGGGAATTTAATTAAAAATAAGTTACATGTGTAATCAACTCTAGGATTATATAACTTCCCCTAGGAATAGAACTTGGTCTTAACCACCAAAACCACTTAATTTCTAGGATACTATCCTCATGATATAGGCAGAGAAAGAACAAATGCATTCCTCACTGAAGTGAATTGGTGTCATTAGATCAGTTCCTAGTAGATGATATTGTTTCTGTTCCTAAGCAAAAGCCGTTTTGCTCTTTTCTGCTTCAGGACTTTGGCACCTGCTATTTCCTGGGCTTTGAACTCTCTTCCCTCAGATCTTTCTATGATCATGCCACCAGCCTCCTCCCTTTCTCCTTTTAGATCCTAGCTTAAATGTCACTTTCTCAGACAGGCTTCTGGTTTTCTTGAGACAGGGTCTTGGAGTGCAGTGCCGTGATCTCAGTTCACTGCAACCTCCACCTCCCGGGCTCAAGTGATCCTCCCACCTCAGCCTCCTGAGTAGCTGGGACTATAGGCACATACCACCACGCCTGGCTAATTTTTGTATTTTTTGCAGAGACAAGGTTTCACCATGTTGCCCAGGCTGGTCTCGAACTCCTGGGCTCAAGCGATCTCCCTGCCTTGGCTCCCAAAGTGCTGGGATTACAGTCCTGAGCCACTGTGCTCGACCCCAGGCTTCTGTGGTCTCAGCCTAATGCCCTGCTTTATTTTCTGCATAGCACTTTCACTGCCTGAATCTACATTATGCATCGTATTGTCTGTCTGTATCTCCTCTAGGATAAGGTCCATATTGGAGCTGGAATAACTTGTTCAACTTTGTGTTCTCTCGTTTTTTTTTTGAGACAGAGTCTCACTCTGCCACCCAGGCTGGAGTGCAGTGGTGCGATCTCAGTTCACTGCAACCTCAGTTCATTGCAACCTCCGCCCCACCCCCAGGTTCAAGCGCTTCTCCTGCCTCAGCCTCCCGAGTAGCTGGGATTACAAGCTCCTGCCACCATGCCCTGCTAATTTTTTTATTTTGATTTTTAGTAGAGATGAGGTTTCACCATGTTGGCCAGGGTGGCCTGGAGCTCCTGACCTCAGGTGATTCTCCTGCCTCCGCCTCCCAAAGTGCTGGGATTACAGGCGTGAGCCACTACTCCCAGCCATCAAATGTTGTGTTCTCAACACCCTATGCAAGGTCTGCACTCAATAAGTATTTATTGAGTATGTAAATTAGTGAATGTGACTTAACAAGCTAAGAGTCTGTGACTACTTTGGTGATTGGATAACTCCCTACTGCTACTGTATGGGAAATTCAAAGACAAGATGAAAGGAAACAGTTGTTCTAGAAACCCACATAGGCCAAAAGTGAATTTCCCATTGGCAAGGTTCGTAGGCAAAAGTGAACTCCCAGAATTGCAATGTGGTATAAATAAGGAAAAGGTAAACAAATAGAGTAAAAGAGGGAGGAAGGAAAGAAGGAAGGAAGAGAGCAAACCCAGTGAATTTAAATTCAAGGCTGTAAGGATGAGATTCTAATGCTGAAAAGAGTACAGTTTGCTGATAGGGGGTTGATGAAGGGAGAGACATTTTCTAACCCTCTTTCAAACCAAGCCCTCATTTTACCCCTGTGTTCTTACTTTATCATGATAATAAGCATTAACATTTCTAGACTACCTTTTCTTCCTTTTCCTAATAAGGCTAGTTATGGTCTCAGATCCTCAGGGATTACATAGAGAAGTATGAGAGATGTTTTGTTTTGGTTTGGTTTTTGCCATACTGTTCTCCCCATAATCTGTTTTCTTCTACAGTTTCAGAAACATACTCTTCCACTGAGCTGAGACAAACTCCCTCTCGCCCAAATCGGATTTCTACAATAAATCTGATTCCATGCTGCTCCCCAGCACCCTCCCATCTCACCCCTCTTTTCTTCTGTACACCTTCCTGCTTGCTTAGCACAGCTGTCGTTGGTTGTGTAAACCCATTGTCCCGTGTCTGTGTGTGAGTCTGGCTTTTGCCCAGTTTTGCTCTGAGATTTGGGCCCCTGTGTTTTTCATTGCCCATCTGCCTGGAGACCAGTTACAGCATGCGAGGATCCCTGGGTACATGTTGTCGTAGAGCCACAGAATAGATTTCCCTTATCCATGTTCGCAAGTGAGGACTCCTCTTTGGCGGCAATGCCCCTGAATAGGCTGCAGCAGTGAGCAGAGGGGAAGCAAGTGGAGACAGAAGGTAGTGGCATGTTCTGGGGATGGCTACGAAGCAATCAGGAAGTGCTCCAAAGTCCCCATGACTTATTAGCACTCTCTAGCAGCTTCCTTACAGCTGCAGCCTCTTTCAGTCCATGCCTATGTTTTGTATTGTGAGTTCTTTTAAGTGTAGTAAAAAATATCAGGAACAACTGTATATTCATGACCCAGCTTTATAAAATCTTAATAGGTGCCACATTTTTTTCAGTGGTAGAGAAAAAACATTACAGGTACAGGGGCAGTCCCTGAGTACTTCCCAGCCTTTACGCTCTTCACAGCCCCCAAGCATCTGTACCTTTTAGCAGAGCAGAATCTGGCCGGCAAGTCTGGGTCTGAGGTCCAGGAAAACTTCCCGCTTCCTGAGAGGTGCTTAAATCTGGTATTTATGATTCCCCCCTATCACTTTTAATTCTTGTACCAACATGCATATATTTACTTGCAAACTTTATGATACTGCTTAGAATGTTTTAGCATTTTTTATAAATGCTATGACATGGCAAGTATCCTTTTGCAAGTAATTTTTCTCTACAATCTTATGTTTTTGACTTTCATGCAAGTTGAATTGTAACATTCTAGTGGATTCAGTGTTACACTTAGTATCTCTGGGCCTCAGCTTCCTCATCTCTAAAGTGGGTACAGTAATGCCTGAGATAGGTGATATTTTCTACTTCTCAGGGTTATTTTAAGAAAACACAAGTGGAACGGAGGTTAAGGCATCTGACCACTCTTCAAGATGAAGGAGATGTGAATAGATGTTCCCTCCATGCATAGTTACTAAAAGATGGTGTAGCTGAGGGGCAGCCGCTGGGGGTTCTGTAGCTTTTTCTTTAGACTCCAGGCCGTGAGCTCTGTTCTTGGGATGGGAAGACATCAGAATGCCAGAATTCAGAAACGGAAGTACAAGAACAGAAACTTTCCTCACTGAGAAGTGGAAGAATGGAGGAAGCCCTCTGAGTTAGGTCGAACAGAATCATTAGGATGGGGCTTGGTTGTGTCCGGGAGGGAAGACTTTCCCTTTACCCACAGAGGGTTTAATAACTGAGTGTATGAAATAAACGGACAGCAGGCAGATTAAGAGGAGAAAAGGTACACACATTTTTTATATGCACTGGGGCATCCAAGGAAAAAAAGTGAATACCCCCAAACCCAGTGGGATCTAGAAGCTTATAGACAGGGGAGGAAGGACGTAGAGAACACAGGAGAGAGTAAATGATGAATGGAGCCTCCAAAGAATAGGTGACAGATAGCCCATGACAGTCTGTCTGGGTGTGGTGTTAACCCCCAGTCTCCCCTCCTGAGATGGGAGTTAATCTTCCCTGGTAATAAGATTCCGAGGAGGGGATCCGTTGGCAGTTGCATTCCTTTTGGAGGATCAGTCTTCAGGCGGATAAGAGAAGTTCAGAGAAAGCCTCTCCCTGAATGTGCTGCTCCCTGGGTGCCCTCAGTGTGAAGCAATCAGCACAGCAAAGTGGCTTGTGTTGGGGGGACATTTCCCGAACTCCTTCAGTTGGCTGCTTAGTTTTAAAAGACTGCAGTGATCAGATGTCAGAGAATTAAAACTGCAAGTCACAAGCTCTGATAACAATAAAATTTCATGTCTCTTACCACTTAAGCACATTGTAGACTCAGGCAAAAGGAAAAAAAAAAAAAGAAAAAAAACTCTAGAGTTACAGTATCGTGCTGCTAGCTTTGTTTGCTTTTAGTCTTCCCAAAAATAACCATTTAGTTAGACAACGGTCAGCAAATTTTTCTATAAAGGGCAAGATAGTAAATATTTTAGGATTTTTAGGCCAACTTTGCTGTCATAGCAGGAAAGCAGTCATACAATAAATAATTATACATGGCTGTATTCCAATAAAACTATTTATGCACACTGAGATTTGAATTTAAGTTTTATGTGTCACAAGAAATTATTATTCTTAAACTTTTTCCCCAACCTCTAAAAATGTAAAAGCCATTGTTACAGCAGGCTGGATTTGGCCCATGGGCCATAGTTTGCTGACATCTGTACTATACTGTTTGGGCATTTTTCCTTAAATTTTCAAGAAATTTTTCAGGAAATTTGGTAAATCCCCTTTTAGATAGCAATTTTGTCAAGCTTTTAAGGAATCAATTAGCACATACTAATGAACTTGTTCCCTTGATAGAGCTCTCTGTGATTTAATTTTCACATAAATGTTCTTAAAGAAGAGACCTGGAGAGCCTGCAATCCAACCGCTTTGGAACAGGTTTGTGCTGGTGACATTGGAGAAAGACAAAAAGCAAAGTGAGGAAGAGGTTCCTTTGCTAGGCATTATTCCAGGAGCACGGGAAAGGCCAGTACATCGGTGAGCTTCATGGATTTGTAAATCTTTAGAACGTGAGATGAAAAAGGGAACGGGAGGAGCGATAAATAATTTGTTTCACTCATAGCCTAGACAAACCTGCATTTTCAGTTTGCATTTGAGCATGAATAGAACTTCAGATGTGATTTTACATTCAGGGTGTCCTCCATGGCAATCGCTCTGTTGATTTACTGATGCCTCCACGCATGTAAATCTGAGCAACGTTCATTTGCATAACTCTATTGGCTCTACAGGGAATGATTCACTTTGCTGTTTAAATACCTATTAATTGCTCTTCTGAGGCCTTTGTGCATCTTACATTATCATACATTTACGTATAATCAGGACACCGATATTTTATCCCCTCTGGCTAGGTAGAGAAGAGAGACTAAAGCAAATGATAAGGAAATATAAATTTTCAAAGGAGAGGAACTCACGGTGCTCTGATTTCAACTGGAGCATCTGCTCGGTCGGTCGGCTGATATTTCATGGCCACAGAATGTGCAACTATATAATGTTTATTCCACTCAATGGATTTTTAAACATTAATATATTGAGGTGATATCCACACACAAATCTCTTACCCATTTTCACTTTGTTTCCTTTTATTTACTTATCCATTTTGTTCTCTTTCCTTCACACTCATCATAATGTCATGGCTAATCTTTTCTGTTCTTTCCTTTGGAGCATTTCTTGCTTTTAGAGAGTTCTTCATTGGGGTCATTTCTTAGCATCTAAATTCTTGAATCATTTCAGTTCTTTGATGAGAGAGTAGGGCCACAGTTGTTCAGCACAAAGAGAGGAGGTCTATGAAATCAGCTTAACACAGTGACAGACACATAGGAGGGACGTGGTGCGTGCTGGTTGAGTTTGATGGATCTCATCTGATAATGCAACCAAATACGAAACACATATGTACAAATACAAATGAGAAGCAACTGCAGGAGAAAAGATGACTTTTCTAGGGATCTCAGTTGTCATCAGGCTCCTGGCACGAAATAGAGGCACAAGTACTTGGATGATTTGAAGCAAATTTAATGAGGGGACTGTTTGCAAAAGCTTGGTCGTGTGCTAATTGGGACCAGTATCCAGGTGGACAGGGAGGGCCATCCAGCAAGAGCTGTGACTTTCAGACGTGTGTCCCATGACAACCTCATAGGGTAAAAGTTAGGGGAACACTCTGACTCTTTTTCCTCTCTCTTCTTTTTTGCTGGTGCTTCCTAATGGGCAGGACACAAGTGGAAGCCAGGCAGGTCAGCTTCCCAGGGCACAGGGCAGGGTGGGGAAGGACAGAGGAATTTTAGGAATCAAGTCTGAAAAGGTAATCGCCAAACTGGGTTTTGGTCCAGGATCTGCCACTTGATTCCTAAAATGAGTGAGATTCCTTTTGTCTAAATATTCGATTCCTCAAGCGTGTTCAGAGAAGAACAAGCAGGTCAATGTAGCTGGAGAAGGGAGTTCTGGGGGAGAAAAGTCGAAGGAGATGCTGTTAGAGAGGGAGGGCACAGTTGGTGGATGCTGGTTAGGGAACTGGAGCCCATTGGAACCCGTCAGACTTGGCTTTTTCTCAGAGAGGGATAAGACTGGGAGGGTTGGGGGCACTTAATCAGGGGAATGAAAAGACCTTACTTAGGTTTTAACAAAATTACTCTTAGTAGAATATAGAGGGGTAAGGGCAAAAATAGGGAAACTAAGGAAACCATTGCAATAATTGCAAAACAGAAATAGTATTTTTGTTATCGCCAAATAGAAAAGAATATCGTGCTCTATAATGCTTATTGTTAGTGAAAAAAATTCAGGCAACATAAAAAATATTAAAAGGTCAAAATGAAAATTATCTCTAACCTCAGCATCTAGGTATAGCCACTATTAATATTTTGGCAGATAATATCTTCCAGAATTTTTTTTAATCCAATGATGAAATCATAGTGCATACACTTTTTCTGTACAACAAAATACTGTATACATCTATAAATACAAATGAATGTAGGTATACATCACAAAATTTAATAAAATGTATTCCATTATAAAGGTGTGCCACATTTATTGAACTAATTCCTCATTGATGGACATTTGGATTGCTTCACTGGTGTAAACAAAGCTGGGCCTCTTGATGGTAACCTTACTTTCTTTTGGTTGTCCAAGTTCATCTTCCCTTTTGGTATCTTTCTGAAGCAGAGTGGGCCAGCACCATTATTTCTCTGTTAGTTTCTAGTTGGATAGACTGACATGCACAACTGATCAGCAAGTGGATGGTATTCTGTACCCAAGTCTCTTATCTGCTGTTTCACAAATTTAACCAATAGCCTATGTTGCACTAATCTCTTATTAACACATAATATTCATATATACCTTTTGAGATAAAAATGTTTTTTCAAAAGGAAAAATAAGTCAGCTGCTGTAAGGATCTATTTCTAAATCTGAGCCCCAATTGGAATTTTTTTGGTGGTACCAGCTTCTCATTCCCACTGGTATGAGGAGCCAAGAGGCCTGTCTTAGAACATAGATTAGTGCTGCTTTTGAACTCTAATCCCAGCATCTACCATATTTTAAAATGTGATTATGTCTCTATTTTGGCCCAGTGGAATGTATCTCCCATCACTGATGCTGATCACAGGATCCTTAGGGAGTGCAGGGGCCTGCCAGCCACAGCTGCTCAGGAGGAAGTATCAACAGTCATCCAGCAGATGGCAGTAGTTCCCAGACTTACAGAGCCGGAAGAGCCCTTGCGACTCAGTCTAGAGTCACCGGAAGTGGTTGACCTTGAGAGCAGCTCCATTAGACTGCGTCAGATAGAGGGCACCTTCTATAGTTCAAAGTCCCAACCAACATGGGAGAGGGCAACTAATTTTAGATTTTTTTTCTGTTGCAACCAAACGTCTACAAACAAAAACAGATATTTCTTCAGCGATCTTCGGCGTTTATAACATTTTATTTACGATGCTGTGTCAAAATGATGCAAATAACTGGTAGATACATTTCTTTCCAAAATAAAATGAAATAAAGAGCTGGCAAATTCAGAAAGAATTACGACAATGAAAATTAGAGGAGTGGGTGATGAGAAAGGCTACAAACAAATTTGTCAGGCCTTTTTTTTTTGAGACGGAGTCTCGCTCTGTCGCCCAGGCTGGAGTGCAGTGGCGCAATCTCGGCTCACTGCAAGCTCCGCCTCCCGGGTTCACGCCATTCTCCTGCCTCAGCCTCTCCGAGTAGCTGGGACTACAGGCACCCGCCACCACGCCCGGCTAATTTTTTGTATTTTTTAGTAGAGACGGGGTTTCACTGTGGTCTCGATCTCCTGACCTCCTGATCCGCCCGCCTCGGCCTCCCAAAGTGCTGGGATTACAAGCGTGAGCCACCGTACCTAGCCCTTTTTTTTTTTTTAACATTACCCCTGAAAACTGTTTGGGTGATGTTCAAGAAAGTAAAGAACCTAATTTCTGACTCTACATTGATTATTTCGCTTGTTTAAGCACTTATTCACACAGTTTCCAAAATGTATATTTGATGTCTGTTTATGCCCAGGTAATTTCTGGGTGCTGGGGTTTTAGCAGTAAACAAGATCAATAGTGTCTCCGCCCTCATGAGGTATATCTGTGGGAGAGTCTGTGAAATAAGTCTGTATCACATTATATTACATAAATAATATCATCGGTAATGATAAGTGTCAAGAGGAAAAGTGAAGGGCTAAGAGGGTGTAGAGGATGGTGGAAGCTGCTGCTTGGGATAGGCTATCAGGGAAGGCTTCTCTCAAAGAGAGATTTGAGCAGAATCCCTCCACTTCGAGGGAGTGACAAATGCAGAGGTCCTGGGGTGAGAGCCCAGAGGACACTGGAAGCTCACAGAAAGAGGCCCACTTGGTGGGAACATGGTGAGTGAGAAGAATGATAGGAAGTGAGGTCAGAAAGTTTGTCAGGGGTCAGAGCATGTCAAATCTTATAGGTCCTGATGAAGACTTTGAATCTTATTCAAAGTTAAAGGCCAAGATGTTGAAATTTTGAGCAGCAAAATGACATGGCCTGACTTATATTTTAAGCAGGATTGCTGTTGCTACAGTGGTGGAGCTCAATGGAGAGGAAGGAGAAGGAATAAGGAGGCAATTTTATATTGCTTTAAGGAGAACAGACATGAAAAGAAAAAAAAAGGTAGAGTGCCAAATGGAAATCATAGAACTTTGAAACTGGCGAGTCATTGAAGAACCTAGCCAGATTTCCACAATTTTCAGATAAGGAACTGACACCACCAGATTATGTGACTCTCTGAAGGTCTTACAGTCACCATGAGCGTTGGATTTATGGGACTCTCTAGCCAGTAATCCTTGCATTTCCTGTCCTCCTCTCTGTTGCAGAGACCCCACTTACACGCGTGGTTACACTGCTCCATTCTCACCCATTTTCTGTTGGTTCCTCTTGAGAGCAGTGTGAGTGTTGCTCCCCTGCTCCCAAGTGGGGAGTTTCTACATCAGTTCCCTGAGCTATTTCCTTATATAAGCCGGAAGTACTGGGATGCCTTTGCCTTTCTTAGTGCCTCAAGAACACTTTCTGACCGGGAACACCTGCTGTGTCCTGCTGCATGTCCCAGCCACATGTGTGAAAATCCTGCAGTTAGACTGAAGGCAGTCTGTGCAGTGACACAGTGGCCCATAGGGACATGGTTGTAAACCGAACAGAGGTTAAGCAAGTTTGGGGATCAGTATCCCAGACTCAATCTATTGCAGTTGGCTCCCACAGGGTCTTTGCCTCATATCTGCTACTACTCTATCGTGCCCCCAAATGTGCAAAAGTATTTGGGGGCACGATAGAGTAGTAGATTTCAACTGGGGGTGATTTTGGTCCCCAAAGAATATTTGACAAGCCTGGAGACATTTTTGGCTGTCACAACTTGGGGTAAAGTGCTACTGGCATTTAGTGGGTAGAGACTAGGGATGCTGCTAAATATGAATACCTTGCAATGCACAGAACAGCCCCCTACAATGGAGAATTATCTAGCTCTAAATGTCAATAGTACTGAAGTTGAGGAACCCTGCTATAGAACAAAATCAAATTTAAAAACCTAACCCCTGTTCAAAGTAAAGTGGCAATCAGCTGGGAAATTAACTGACATTTAAAAAAACAAGTATTTCTCAAACTTTTTTGGACTACCACTTATAATAAGTATATGCAATTTACATCGCAACCTAGTACACACAAACATAAACAGTCATTTCTCTGTATTCATGGAGAATTGATTCAAGGACTGTTTCCCACCCCCTCTCCCCCCAACAAATACCAACATCCAAAGATGCTCAAGTCTTTTATATGAAATAGGGTAGTATTTTCATATAACCTGTGTACACTTTCCTGTATCCTTTAAATATTTATCTCTAGATTACTTATAATACCTAATACAATGCAAATGCTATATAAGTCATTGATGTACTGTATTGTTTAGGGAATAATGACAATAAAATAAAGTCTGTACATGTTTAGTATAGACATAACCGTCCATATTTTTTTCCAAATATTTTGGATGTGTGGTTAGTTGAATCTGCAGCTGCAGAACCCACTGATCCTGATGTGGAGGGTCAGTTGTATAGAAGTACATGTGCATATGTGCAAATTGCAGGACTTTATATTTTCTCATACCCTTCAGTTCCCATTTTTAAAGTGTGGTCATGTCCCATTGAATTACTTTTATAATTCACCAATGGGTTTAAAATCTGTAATACTGAATTAAACACAGTCATGCATTGCTTAACAACAGGGATACATTCTGAGAAATGCACCATTAGGTGATTTCCTTGTTGTGCAAACATCCTAGAGTTGTACTTAGACAAACCTAGATGGTATAGTCTACAGCACGCCTAGGCTGTATGGTATAGGTTATTGCTCCTGGGCTACAAACCTGAACAGAATGTTACAGTACTGAATACCACAAGCAAATGTAAGCAGTGGTAAGTGTTTGTACAATTACACATAGAAAACGTACAGTCAAACTGTGGTATTATAATCTTATGGGCCTACCATTGTACATGGGTTCCATCATTGACCAAAATGTCACTATGTGGTGCATGACTATATGTAAGGATACTGAATAAAGTAAGGGTGTATTAGGTATGCAAGTTACCAAAAGGATCAGCCATTAATTTCACAAATATTTTGTTGTTGTTGTTGTTGCCCAGGCTGGAGTGCAATGGCACGATCTTGGCTCACTGCAACCTCCACCTCCCGAGTTCAAGCAGTGTCTCCTGCCTCTCCTAAGTAGCTGGGATTACAGGTGCACGCCACCATGCCTGGCTAATTTTGTATTTTTAGTAGAAACAGGGTTTCACCATGTTGATCAGGCCAGTCTCGAACTCCTGACCTCATGTGACCCACCTGCTTTGGCCTCCCAAAGTGCTGAGATTACAGGCATGAGCCACTGCGCCCGGCCCACAAATACTTATTTTTTTTATTTTTATTTTTTAAGAAGGAATCTCCCTCTGTTGCCAGGCTGGAGAGCACTGGCACAATCTCGGCTCACTGCAACCTCTGCCTCCTGGGCTCAAGTGATTCTTGTGCCTCAGCCTCCCAAGTAGCTGGGACTACAGGCATGTGCCACCACGCCCAGCTAATTTTGTATTTTTAGTAGAGACGGGGTTTCACTATGTTGGCCAGGATGGTCTGGATCTCTTGACCTCGTGATCTGCCCACCTCAGCCTCCCAAAGGTCTGGGATTACAGGCATGAGCCACTGTGCCTGGCCCGAATACTTATTTTTGCCAAACCGTTTTTGAAAAGAGCTGAGGCAGCCCTTGCCCTCCAGGGGTCATAATCCAGTCCAGTGCATAAACACACATACACAGCTACCCATATGGTGACACACAGATATCAAGAAAATGCTCTGCAGCACAGAGGAGGGGTGATGCTGGTTTTGTGGGTCAGGGAACTGGGAGGTAGCGTGGCCAAGTTTTCATTTCACGGTGACTTTGGGGATGACTGGTAAAAGTTAAGTGGAATTTCTCCAAAGGGGCAGGCGATGAGAAACAAGAGAATCAGGCAGAAGGTTTTCTGAGTTGAGTGTGGAGGGAGGTGTTGGAGAATAGCCACAGAGATTGTCCAGACAATATCATAGGGGCATAGAGGCAGAAAGTAGAAACCCATCCTGCAGCTCACTGTTGGGCTAATATAAAACCACCTCCACTGGCTTGTTGCTCTCCTGCTCCTCCTTGCTCAGGATAAAGGCCGTATGATGGCCTGACATTCCCCATCTTTCACAATTCAGTCCCCGCCAACCCCTCAATTTATTGCTCCTGGCTTTATAGCATGAGCCCTCCATGCCAGCAGATGGTATACCAGCTATCCCAACTGTCTCCAGAAGGCTTTTTGGCTATTCCATCTCCTCATCTTTTCTCTGATCAGTAAGTTCCAGGTAGTTGGTGTTTTCTCAAGGTGTAGGTTTCAAATCACTGCAGAAACTCTTCCATTGGAAAGCAACCCATGGTGAGCTCACCCACCACACAATTCCATTTGTTATTCCGACAGTGAATTCTCAGTCTTAGCATTTCCTGATTCCCTCTCTGATGGAGAATGACTTTGCGATGCTTCAATGCTTGGAAGCCCTCAGCTGCGCTCCTGGTTCCTCCTCTTTCTTTGTCTTGCTTTAGTCAATATGCCAATACACCAATTTGAAAATGAGAACCAGTTACTCTTGTTCGTATTTATTTCAAAAACGTTTCTTGGACACAGATTAATCTTAAGACCTAGAGAGGGGCTGTCTTGCTCCTGTCACAGGCTGTCTATGAGGTTTTCTTCTAATGTCGCGAATGGTTATGGGTCAGTGAAGACTCAAGCCAGGCTTCTTTCCCTGATTTAAGACTGACTGCCTTTGCCTGACCTTATATACAAAGTAAGGGAGGTTTTCTTCACTGTGGGACACTAATGGGTCCCTCCCCAGCTTAGTTACCACTGATCTTCTCTGCCCACAATGAAGCCTGTCTACCAGAGCCAGGCTTTTGGAATATGAGTTTACTCAAGAGATTTGAATATCTTTTTAAACCATGGATATTCATTTCCACTCATGTACAAACATGATTTGAGAGAGTTCCACCTGACACACCTTTGTAATTAAAAGAAGTATGATAACATAATCAGAAATCAAATAGAGATAGCAGACATGATTATATCAAGACTAGAGATGAGATAGTTACTTAAGCCCTTGAAGTCACTCAACTTTGAGCTTCCTAGAAATCAAGGTCTTACAGAACTCTTAATGTCCGATCAAAAAATGCAAACCAGGCCAGGTGTGGTGGCTCACACCTGCGATTCCAGCACGCTAGGAGGCCAAGGTGAGAGGATTGCTTGAGCCCGGAAATTCAAGGCCAGCCTGGGCAGTGTGGTGAAACCCTGTCTGTCTCTACAAAAAAACAAAAAGTTAGCTGGTGCCTGTAATCCTACACTTTGGAAGGCCAAGGCAGGTGGATCACTTGAGGTCAGGGGTTTGAGACCAGCCTGGCCAACACGGTGAAAGCCCGTCTCTACTAAAAAAAAATATATATGTATATATAAATTAGCCAGGCATGGTGGCACATGCCTGTAATCCCAGCTACTTGGGAGTCTGAGGCAGGAGAATTGCTTGAACCCAGGAGGGAGAGGTTGCAGTGAGCCGAAATTGGGCCGCTACCCTCCAGCCTGGGCAACAGAGCAAGACTCTGTCTCAAAAAAAAAAAAAAAAAAGTTAGCTGTGCTCAATGGTGCACACCTGTAGTCCCAGCTACTCCAGAGAATCATTTGAGCCTGGGAGGTTGAG
>NW_026652292.1:34745001-34766792 GCF_009828535.3 Hylobates moloch
TAAAGAATATTGAGTGTTATGATGAATAGTGACTTTCAAAGCAGTTTTATAGTAGATGAGAAAATACTTTTTGTATGGCTAGATTTTTACTGATCCTCATTAAAAATTAAGGGTGTTAATTTGAATTGTAGTTGAGTGAATGGCATTTCTACAGGGATGATTGAACTTGACAGAAGGAAAACCCTTAGAAAATTAGAAGCATTGATGATTAACATGCCCCTTATAATTATTCAGCAAATTTCTCATGTATAGTTTAGAGTCCATCACCTAATATACATTCTTCTGTTGAATACCAGAGTTTTTCTTTTAAACCACAGTTCAACGTGATTTTTCTAAAGCATCTTAATTATTTTTAGTTCAGACACTCTCTCTGAAGGTAGTAAAACTTCCTTTTCCTTTCTAATTTGTCTAGACTAAGTCAGATACAATCTAGATAAATCACCCCTTGGATTCTGTATTTCAATATCAAGTATTCATTTATTTGCCTAATTGCTTGTCTATATAGAAATCACCAGGTTCAGTCCTAAAGTTTTTTCTTTATACTATAAAAATTTTGTCAGTTTAGACGTAGGAGTAGGTCTCTAAGCTGAAACATTAGTCCTTTCAAACCATTCTCAAGGTTTCGCTGTGGCTATTTTTTGTTTCCCCAGCCCAGATAAGTTTTATTTTTATGTTTTTCATTCATATTTTTGTTTCTGTTTTTCTGGTAAATATCAAAAAAACACTCATAATCTCTTAGTTTGGATTTTGTTTTCTATATCCACATCCATACACATAATTTTCCCTCCTATTTTCATCTCTTTGACATTTTTCTTAGCATTCTGAGAGAACTTCTCAAGTTCATCCCCTACATCACTGATTCAAGCTTCTACAGTATTGATTTTGTTTCTTATTATTGTAGGTATGGATTTTTATTCTCCTAATAAAATTTAGGCTTTGTTACATTGTTTTGTATTGTGAGTTATTTTAAGTGTAGTGAAAAATATCAGGAACAACTGTATATTCATGACCCAGCTTTATAAAATCTTAATAGGTGCCACATTTTTTTCAGTGGTAGAGAAAAAACACTACAGGTACAGGGGCAGCCCCTGAGTACGTCCCAACACTATTCCCTTCCCGCTTCCTGAGAGGTGCTTGAATCTGGTATTTATGATTCCCCCCATCACTTTTAATTCTTGTACCAACATGCATATATTTATTTGCAAACTTTATGATACTGTTTAGAATGTTTTAGCATTTTTTATAAATGCTATGACATGGCAAGTATCCTTTTGCAAGTAATTTTTCTCTACAATCTTATGTTTTTGACTTTCATGCAAGTTGAATCATAACATTCTAGTGGATTCAGTGTTAGTGTTGTATAACATTCTACTATATGAGTATACCGTAGTTGGACATTTAAGTTGCTTCAAATTTTTTTCATTACAAACCATATTACAATGAACAGTCTTATGTGTGTTTCCTTGTGCATGTCTACAAGAGCCTTCTTCAGCATGTGCTTTGAAGTGCAACTGTTATATTGTAGTACATGCATATCTTCAGCTCTACTACCTATTATAAAATTCTTCCTCAGTTTCACTGCTATCTTCACTCCTGCTGACAGTATATTTGAAGTTCTTACTCCACATCCTTGTCAACACTTGGTATTATCAGACTTTTAAATACCAATCTGATGAATGTAAAATGATATATCATTATTATTTTGAATTGTACTTCTCCATTTCTAATGATGTTAAGCATAACTTTATAATCTTATTAGTCATCCTATGAATGGACTGTTTATATGCTTTGTCCATTTTATTGGTATAAATACCCATGTATATCAATTATATATTTAGCATACAATTTTATATATGTAGTAAATATTAAATATATATTTAAATACTAATCCTCAGCCAATCATATGTTGCAGGTATCTCCTATAAGTCTGTGACTTATCTTTCATTCCAGTTATGGTATTCACTAGGAAGAAGTATTTTAATTTAATGTAGTTAAACATCTTAAGTTTTTTCTTTTTGATTTATGCTTTCTGGCTAAAAACAACTTCCTTTTCCCAAGATCATTAGGCAGTATCTTATATTTTATTCTAAAAGTTTACAAATTTTGCTTTGCATATTTAGGGTGTTAATCTACCTTGAATTCACTTTTATATGGAGAACCTACTTTAATAATTTTTTTCCCCATATAGATAACCAGTTTCCCCAGCACCAAGAATTAAATCATTCAGTCTTTCCCCTATTAATTCGTAATGACATCTTTCTGGTTTATCAGGTCTTCATACATTTCTGGATCTGTTTCTGAGTTCTATACTCTGTCAGTTTCTTTATCCCTACTTTAATACCACGGTGTTTTAATTTCTTTTTTCTTTTCTTTTTTTTTTTTTTTTTTTTTTTTTGTGTATGTGTGAGATGGAGTCTCACTCTGTCACCCAGGCTGGAGTACAGTGGTCTGATCTCGGCTCATTGCAACCTCAAACCTCCTGGGTTCAAGTGATTCTCCTGCCTCAGCCTCCCGAGTATCTGGGATTACAGGCGCCTACCACTATGTCTGGCTGATTTTTATATTTTTCGTAGAGATGGGGTTTCACCATGTTGGCCAGGCTGGTCTCGAATTCCTGACTTCAGGTGATCCGCCCACCTCAGCCTCCCGAAGTGCTAGGATTACAGGCATGAGCCACCGTGCCCAGCCTTATACAGTGTTTTAAATTTCTACCACTTCATGAAGTCATGATATCTGGTAGATGATTTCAGTCCTCATTGTCCTTCATAATGCCTTTTCTTTTTTTTTGCAGACACAGTTTTACTCTGCCACCCAGGCTGGACTGCAGTGGCGCAATCTTGGCTCACTGCAACCTCTACCTCCCAGGTTCAAGTCATTCTTGTCCCTCAGCCTCCCAAGTAGCTGGGATTACAGGCGCCCACCACCACACTAAGCTAATTTTTTTTTTCTTTTATAACTTTTATTTTAGTTTCAGAGGTACATGTGAAGGTTTGTTACATAGATAAACCCATGTCATGGGAATTTGTTGTACAGATTATTCAATCACCCAGGCGTGAAGTCCAGTATCCAATAGTTATATTTTCTGCTCCTCTCCCTCTTCCCACCCTCCATCCTCAAGTAGACCCCAGTGTCTATTGTTTTTCTTTTTTGTATTCATAAGTTCTCATCATTTAGCTTCCACTTATAAGTGAGAACATGTAGTATTTGGTTTTCTGCTTCTATATTAGTTTACTAGGGATAATGGCCTCCAGCTCCATCCACATTTCTGCAAAAGACATGATCTTATTCTTTCTTAGGACTGCATAGTATTCCATGATGTATATGTACCAGATTTTCTTTATCCAATCTGTCATTGATGGGCATTCGGGTTGATTACATATCTTTGCTATTGTGAACAGTGCTGCAATGAACATCCACATGTATGTGTCTTTATGGTAGAATGATTTATATTCCTCCGGGTCTATACCCACTAATGGGATTGCTGGGTTGAATGGTAGTTCTACTTTTGGCTCTTTGAGGAATCGCCATATGGATTTCCACAATGGTTGAACTAATTTACACTCCCACCAACAGTGTATGTGTTCCCTTTTCTCCACAACCTCACCGGCATCTGTTCTTTTTTTTTTTCTGGGTTCTCACTGGGATTTAATATCATGGTTTAGTGTTCATCATGCTCATTTTTTTAAAAATTATAACTTTAAGTTCTAGGGTACATGTGCACAACGTGCAGGTTTGTTACATATGTATACATGTGCCTTGTTGGTGTGCTGCACCCATTAACTCATCATTTACATTAGGTATATCTCTTAATGCTATCCCTCCCCGCTCCCCCTACCCCATGACAGGCCCCAGTGTGTGATGTTCCCCATCCTGTGTCCAAGTGTTCTCATTGTTCAATTCCCGGCTAATTTTTGTATTTTAGTAGAGACCGTGTTGGCCAGGCTGGTCTCAAACTCCTGACCTCAAGTGATCTGCCCACCTCAGCCTCCCAAAGTGCTGGGATTACAAGCATGAGCCACCGGGCCTGGCCCACAATGCCTTTTCTTTTCTTGATTCTTTGCTTTTCAATAGAAATTTTAGAATCAGTTTTTCAATTCCATGAAAAATTCCATTGGGATTTTAAAAATTGAAAACATATTGAGTTTTAAAAATGAAAATTATATTGTATTTATAAACTAATTTTGGAAGAACTGCCATCTTTATGATATAGAATCATTGATTTAATAACCATATTATATCTCATCTAGATTAGTGTACCTTAGTAATTTTCTCCATTATGGAGAAAATTCTGAAACTTAAACAGTCTAAAATTCATCAAATCTATTACCCACCTTTCAAACAATAATAACACAATAATGATGAGACAGGTTAGTTCCTTCCACTCCCTTCGTGGTCCGGAACTGGGGTAGTTCGTTTCACTCAGCCCATCACTGGCCACTCCTCATGGGAGGAAGAGTGCAGGAACCAGAAGTTCTTTATAGCTTTTGTTAGATTTATTCCCAAGTCTCTTACATTCAGAAGTCTGTTTAAGCTTTTTTGATCAAGATTTTTAATATTGTTCAAATCTTATCTATCCTTATGCATTTTTTGTTAGCTTGATCTATCAATTACTAAGAGGATACATTAACAGTTTCTCACTCTATCTCCTTACACCTCTCTCAGTTTTTTTCTTGATATGTATGTGAGGCTGTGAGATTAGGTGCATATGAGTTTAGTATCATGTTGTATTCCTGGTGATTCTTTTAATCATTATTTAATAACCATCTTATCAGTAATGATACTTTTTTTTCCCCCTTAACATTTACATTGTCCAGTAATTATATAGGTACTAGCTTTCTCTTATCTATTGCCTGGCATATATATTACATTCTTTTACTTTTGATGTTTCTGTAGGTTGTGTTTTAGATACGTTCTGGAAATAGCATGTAGCTCAAATGTATTAAATCCAATATGACAAGCACTGTTTTTTTGGTTTTTTGTTTGTTTGTTTTTTTGAGACGGAGTCTCGCTCTGTCGCCCAGGCTGGAGCGCAGTGGCGCGATCTCGGCTCACTGCAAGCTCCGCCTCCCAGGTTCACGCCGTTCTTCTTCCTCAGCCTCTGGAGTAGCCGGGACTACAGGTGCCCGCCACCACGCCCGGCTAATTTTTTGGTTTTTTTTTTTTTTTTTAGTAGAGATGGGTTTTCACCGTGTTAGCCAGGATGGTCTCAAAGCACTGTTTTTTAAATGACAAGTTTATTGCGTTTATGGTTATAATGGCTGACATGTATTATTTATTTCTAGAGTCTTATTTTGTGCTATTATATTTACTCTGCTTTTTCCATTTTTTATTGGAGAAGGATTTTTGTTTCTGCTGTTTTCCTATTTTATTTTTTATTTTTATTATTATTATTATTATTTTTTGAGATGGAGTCCAGTTACAGTCATAGCTCACTGCTGCCTTGACCTCCCAGGCTCAAGTGCTCCTCCTACCTCAGCCTCCCAAGTAGCTAGGACTACAGGTACGTGCCACCATGTCTGGCTAATTTCTTTTAATGTTGTTTTGTAGAGATGGGATCTTACTATGTTGTCCAGTTTGATCTTGAACTCCTGGTCTCAAGTGATCCTTCTGCCTCGGCCTCCCAAAGTGTTAGGGTTACAGGCATGAGCCACCACACCCAGCCCGTTTCCATTTTCTATACGATTGACTGTATTTCTTAGTCCTTTCTTCCTCTGTATTAGGATGAAATATACATTATTTTATTTACCATCCATACATTGTTAACTCTCACACTTAAACAGTCTAAAGTTCATCACAATCTATTACCCTCCTCTCAAACAATAATGAAACAGTAATGATGAGACAGATCAGTTCCCTTGACCCCCTTTGTGGGCTGGAACTGGAGTGGCTGGTTTCACTCAGCCCACCGCCGGCCAGTCCTCGCGGGAGGAAGAGTGCGGGAACCAGAGCGAACGAATGCTGGCACTGGCTAGTCGCTCCTCTCTGGCGGAGCAGGCTCTGTGCGGGCCCCACAGCAGCCTCCAAGCATGTTACCACCAATGCTCTTTCAGCTCTGCCATCCAGGGACAGCCAATAGCCAACCAGCTTAGTAGAGGGTCAGGGTGGCAGCCCCAGCCCTCTCGGCACCCGGGTTCTTGTTCGGGGTCCAGGAAGAATCAGGTCACACAAACTGTTTGAAAGGTGATGAATACAGAAGACTTTATTGAGCAGTGGGTGGCTGTCAGCGGAAAGGGAGGCTGGAAAGGAGATGGGAAGGTGATCTTTCCCTGAAGCCCAGCCATCTCCGGCTAGGCCCATTTCTGAAGCCGCACCGTCTGAAGTTAGCCATCTATCCATTTGTAGTCTCCAGCACTCAGTTGCTTCTCTGCTCACCGTTCAGCTGCTTGTATCCTCGCTGCTCAGCCACTCGTGTTGCTCTGCCAGCTGAAGTCTTATGGGCAGAGGACAGGGGCGAAGCAAGCCAAAAAGGCAACATTTGGTTGGAAAAACGGGGTCAGCTGTTTTCACTTAGGGCTGTGGTTCCAGGCCTAAGGGTGGGGTTTAGCTAGGAGCCCAGCCCTTCTGTATCAATAGGGTCTTAGCAGTTTCAGTCCAAATCAATTCCTTCTTGTGTTACATGTTACTTTTCGGTATTTTTGTTCTACCTTGTTTAGTAACCACATTTTTTTCAACTCTAATGCTTGTTTAGATTTATTTACAGATTTACCACTTTCTGTGCCCACAACTCTTCGCATCTTACTCTTTCCTTCTTTTTCTTGAAATATACTTTTAAATAAATGTTTAAAGATCTGTTAGTGATAAACTGTCTCAGGCTTTATGATCATGTCTTTGTTTCACTGTTACTGTTGAACAACCATTTAATTGAATGTAGGGTTTATTTTATTTTATTTTGTTTTTTGAGATGGAGTTTCACTCTTGTTGCCCAGGCGGGAGTGCAATGGCACGATCTCGGCTCACTACAACCTCTGCTTCCTGGATTCAAGCGATTCTCTTGCCTCAGCCTCCTGAGTAGCTGGGATTACAGGACTGTGCCACCACGCCCAGCTGATTTTGTATATTTAGTAGAGGCGAGGTTTTCTCCATATTGGTCAGGCTGGTCTCGAACTCCCAACCTTAGGCAATCTGCCCACCTCGGCCTCCCAAAGTGCTGGGATTACAGGTGTAGGCCACCATGCCTGGTCTTTTTTTTTTTTTTTTTTTTTTAGAGACTGGGTCTCTCAGTCTGTCACCCAGGCTGGAGGGCAGTGGTACAATCATAGATCACTACAGCCTGAACTCCTGAGCTAATGGGATTCTCCTGCCTCAGCTCCCCCACCGAGTAGCTGGGACTACAGGTGTGAGCTACTGTGCCTGGCTAATTTTAAAATTTTTTTTCTGAGAGACAGGGTCTCACCATCTTGCCCAGGCTAGATGTAGGATTTTGTCTGGACAATTATTTTCTCCTAGCACTTTGCCTTTAAAGAGTGAGAAGAGAGGGTCTAAGTGTCTCTGGTTTGAACAACTTGCCCATCTGAATACCTAAAGGAGAACTGAACCATGGTTGGTACTCAAATGTGAAGCCACTTTAAGGAACAGAGAAGCTCCACAGACTCAGCTGCTCACATCTTAGCTTCAGCCCTCTTGCTGTGTGCTGTAGGCGTGTAAGTCTCCCTCCCTACTGGACTGTGAGCCACTGACAAGCTACATCTGCTCTCTTTGCCATCTCACTCTCCCTGATCTAGCTCCTGATTTCTCAGTGCAAGATGTGAATTGAGCCCTCTTTTTTAGGGAGCCAATTGGAGACCATACTACATATGTCAATTTTCGGTTAGTTACCCTGTCTCTCCAAATGATTTATCTTTTCATCTTTGCTTTCCTAGCGGATCATCCCCATAAGGACACAAACGTGTGTTCTCTACTCATAGAAAAGACTCTCCTTATGCTCACAACCCGCCACCTACCATTCCATCTCCCTGCTTTCCTTCAAGCTAGAGTTATTGTGTTTCCATTCACTGTACCCACTCTTTAAAAGCCTCCTATTCATTCTTCAACCCATCCCAACCTGCTCCCACCCCCAACTACTCATATGAAAACACCAATGATCCACATTTTTTCTGAACATAATATTGTCCCATAAACATATCACATGCCATTACATTTCTTTTTAAAAAGTGCGAATGATAAGGAATGTGATATGTACTGCCAGATTATCCCACAGAAGGAGAGAGAGAGAACCCGCCAAAGTGCAAGCTTCCTTTGAAAAGCCATATCCTCCTGATGCTATGGGCAATAGTTTTCTCCCATTAACAGTCAGTTTACAATTGCTGGCCGGGCGCGGTGGCTCACGCTTGTAATCCCAGCACTTTGGGAGGTTGAGGCGGGCGGATCACGAGGTCAGGAGATCGAGACCACGGTGAAACCCCATCTCTACTAAAAATACAAAAAATTAGCGAGGCGTGGTGGCGGGCGCCTGTAGTCCCAGCTACTCGGAGAGGCTGAGGCAGGAGAATGGCGTGAACCCGGGAGGCGGAGCTTGCAGTGAGCCGAGATTGCGCCACTGCACTCCAGCCTGGGCAACAGAGTGAGACTCCGTCTCAAAAAAAAAAAAAAAAAATTGCTACCAAACTTCCAGTGAAAATGACTGACTAGATACATAGATCATATCAGATTATAACTGCGGTCTTTCAACTAACATTTATTTTGCATTTACCATGTGCAGAGCACCCTGCAAGATTTGGCTCATATAGAAAACATTCACTCACTCACTCATCTAACAAATACATATTGAGTGCCTGCTGTGTACGTAGCACTGAATACCTAATGTCAGCCACCATTTCAGATGTTTAGAAATGTTTTCATCACCTGTCTGAATTTTACACTGCCCACCCCCACTCCAGTCCTGAAGTATTGCCACAGAATGTTGCCAGGAAATTATTATTCATTATTCTCTAAACTTACAAAGGCTCCAAGCCTGAAATCTCTCGCACACCATGATGGAAAGATGGCCTTGGGTTTTCCTGCTGTGTTCACAGCCGCTTCCCCCATTATGCTTTGCCTGTGTATCTCCTCCATCAGCAGGTGGCAGAGAAGCAGGTGCATAACACCTTGGTCTCTGGCCATCTGCTTAACTTTCCACGGCCCCATTATCTTTAGAAAGGGAGACTCCGAGAGAGAAAGACACAGTGGCATGTGTTTGGTTGACTGGCTTATGTACTTCAAAAGGCAACGCCTACAGGGGTTACGCACTATTTGCGCTTCTGCTGTGTGGACGTGCATAAAGATAAAGGCATCTGAGAAGCTTTGAGGTGAGGGCTCTGGAAGTCACTGGGTACCTGAGGTGCCATTCTTAGGCTGTGGTCAAATAAGAGTTTCATGAAATGTGCGGAGCATAAAAGAACAACATATCTGCCTATGGCCGGTACTTAGAGTTACTTTCCCCCACCAGTCCCAACCCTACCATCATAAAAACAAAATGCTGCATTCATTAGATTCATTCAGATTTGAAGGGACTGGTTCCAGCAGATTATTTGGGGGAAAGGGAGGAGCAAGGGAAGCCATCCACATCTTTGCAGCCCCTGAGTTCTTGTGCTGGCTGGTGTTGAGCAGGCCTTCTTCATGCAGAACCCAGCTACTAGGTAAGTCACCCAGTAGCTCTTGTGATTCATTCACACAGCATGTACTCAGTTACAATATTTTTTTAATTAAAATTTTTATCTTTATAGAGATGAAGTGTTGCTATGTTGTCCAGGCTGGTCTTGAACTCCGGGGCTCAAGCAATCTTCCCACCTCAACTTTCCAAAGTGCTGGGATCACGGGTGTAAGCTACCACATCCAGCATCAGATTCAATATTTTCTAAGATAGGGTCTAACTGAGCTGTTTGATCACCATGTTTCAATTAGGAATGCATTAGCTGCTGCAGCTCCAGCTATCACAAGCACCTTCACTGCCTAAGCAAATGTAGAAAGCTGGGAGGTTCCAACAGGCGTCCACGTGCATCTTAGTGACCCAAACTGTCATACGACTCTCCCTACCCCCACCCCGTGAGCAAAGGGGACTTAAAAATCCAGTATTTCGCTTCTGTAATATCTACAGCAGAAGCAGGTGAGAGAGGAGGGAGCTGAGGTTGGAATATCTACCTTACCTTCCAACGTAAGCACAGATTGTCACACCAAGGACCCTCAGAGATGGCTGCTCTGAATGTGGTCATTATCAGATCAGGCATAGATCCTGGTTCAGTCATTTTTTTGGCCAGGGTAGCAGGACTGACTTTACTTAAAGCATATAGCCCAAGCCAAAGTGACTGAATGCGGAAGAGCCACTGGGATCGTCAGCTCCAGAGGGGCTCTGGGTGTGGATTGCTTTCCAGGAACATTCTGCAGAATGACATCCTTAAGATCCTGGAAAGGTGTGGCTCCCCTTGGGCCTGAACTTTTGCTGTTAAGAACCTAGATGAATGCTGCTGTCATATATTTTTATTACGCCTAAACTACTCCAAAAGTTCACTGTTTCTATTTTCTGTACATTCTGTAAGTTTCTAAAATGTGTCAGGACTGAGTGAGGTTTGGGTGGGACAACAGAAACCAAAATAGATAGTGTTGATTTCCTCAAGGATTTTACAGTCTGGTGGGAGAATTACATTTATGAAATCATCACATAAATAAGCATAAAATTACAAACTCATAATGCCACTAAAGAGGAGAGCTATGAGAACATACCTGACCTTATCTGGGATACAAGGAAGACATCCCTAAGAAAGTGATTTTGAACAGAAATATGAAAGAATTAAAAAGGTAAAGGGATGGGCAGTGAGGGATAAGATTTCTAAGCATAGAGAACAGCATCTGCAAAGGCCTTGAGTCAGAGGAAAGGATGGTTCATCCAAAACATTGAAAGAAGAGCCAGCGCAGCTGGAGCATGTTGAGAAGGAATACCTTGGTGAGAGATGAGGCTCAAGCTTGCAGGGCCAAGTCACATAGGGTCTTGGGAAGACTTTGAAGGGACTCAAGCCACAGGTCTGACCTGTCATTATTCCATCTAACCAACCAATTCTCGAACATTTGCACTGAAAGAGATGACCCAGTTTCTGTCTGTGGCTTACAGCCTCATGGAAAACCATTCTTATTCTGGTGGGTATTAGGGTTTTGAAGAGGCACAATTAATAGCACTTTTTTTTGCCCACTTTTGAAATCAGTTGAAAAATAAAACAACACATCAGCAGAGGAAGATGATAAGGATGAAGATGAAGCAGATGAATCAAATGCCATTCTTATTTCTAAAAAGGCTGGGTCAGAAGACGTAGCTCACTCTAAGAGCCAAAGTGAGCTTGCAAACTCCCTTCTGTCCAGTCCAGACTATGGGAGAGCCCACTTGAGGGAAAGTTTGGGTTTGCACAGGAGTCAGACCTACCAGGCTATTGTTTTCCACTGTGCTAGGTGGAGAGGGCAGGTAGGAAGAACTGAATTAATTAGTTCCAAATCGAATTCCTCCTCCCTCCCCAGGGTCCTTTTTTATTTTTGTTTTAGTTTTTTTTTTTTTGAGATGGGGTCTCACTCTGTCACCCAGGCTAGAGTGCAGAGGCACTATCCCAGCTCACTGCAACCTCCGCCCCCAGGCTCAAGCCATCCTCCCATCTCAGCCTCCTGAGTAGGTGGGATGACAGACACATGCCACTATGCCTGGCTAATTTTTGTATTTTTGTTAGATACAGGTTTTTGCCCTGTTGCGCAGGCTGGTCTCAAACTCCTGAGCTCAAGCAATCCACCCATTTTGGCCTCCCAAAGTGCTAGGGTTACAGGTGTGAGCCACTGCACCTGGCCCCCAAGGTCCTTTGATAGATTAGCTTCCCTCCTTCAGAAATGTGGACCTACTGCTTCCATTTAGCAGCCACGTCACTGTCCCCATCTCTGTAGGCAGGGAAAGTGGTTGGATAAGAATCCAGCAGTACTTAGGGAGACTCTATTATCATGATTGGAACTTCAAGAGTAGGGAATACGTGTTCCTCCCTTGTTGTTGCTAAAAGACATTAAGAGAAGGGACTCAAAATACAACCTGGTCCTTTTGAGTGAAGATGGATTCCTATAAATGACAATGGATCACCTCCTACAGGAGAACACAGTGCTACAATCCCCAAAGCATGTGACTTCCATGCTGAACTAACTTCTGTTTGCTTTTTCATCCACATAAGTAAAATTCTCCAGTTGTTTCTTTTTCAAACCTTGCTTGATGTGACAGATGCCTGCAATATGTCTAAATTAAAAGGGTGGCTTTTAGGATCACAGAATGTTAGTGCTGGAAAGGATTTCAAGGTCATCAAGTCTAATCCTACTCCTTATTTTACTGGAAAACACAAGACCCAGAGAGATGAAGTGGCCTGCTCAAGGTCACCCAAGCCATTTATGTCCTTCTCCCAATTATTTGGATTCTATGACTAGCGATATTTCCAACTACATCATGTTGATATAGCTGAGAAACTCATTATTTATAGAAAACCTGTGATGCCTTTATTAAAACAAAGCACAGGTTTTTTTATAAAATAAAAGTCACCCTTTTATCTATTAACAAAAATTTGTGTTTTGTTTATTAACTTTTTTTTACAATGGAATAACCCCTGAACTAGTGGTTTGATTATTCTGGTTCTAATAAATGTCTCCTTTTTAATGTTCTCTTTTCCTAATTAACAAAGTGCCAAGTAGAAAGAGATAAGTTATGCACTTTAATTACAATAACCCCAGGCTACAGGGAGAATTCTTATCACTGGCTTGGACCGTACATTCTGTGCTTACTTAGAAATAACATTGGTAAAAACTTCCTGTAAGCTCTGGATTGGGGATCTGAGGTGGCGGGGCAGTCAGGAAACAGAAGTAGTGAGGCTTTAGTTCCAGGTTTCTTCCATCATGCTGTGCCTGGTTCTCTCTGTGCTCATTTCCTTCTTATTAAAAATGGGAAATGACTATTATCCTGGATTATTGTGAGAGAGGGAGTTTGGGATGCTGCAAAGAGTACTGGGTTGCAGTAGCAGGAGCCCAGAATTCTAGATCAGCTTTGCCACTAATGAGCTGCTTCTCTGGGTGAGTCTCATGGATTCTTTGAGCCTTAGTTGACTCCTCTGTAAAATGGGCTTGTTGTGTTAGCTGATCCCTGTGGTCTTTCTACGAAAGTTAAAATTACTTTGACTCTAAATCCTTGTGATTCCATATTCCTTTTCCCTTTCTTCTTCCATACCCTATGTTTCCCCAAACTGAGTGAACTCAGGTTTCAAAGAAATAGGTTACAAAAAGTGTCAAAATGGAAACAATTTTTACAAAGACCAAAGAACATTATCCATTGAAAAATATGCCCCTTATTTTACTTGTCGAAATGAGCAGAGAATCCAGGATTATTTCCATTCTCATTATGGTATCATTTCGTAGTAGCAGCAATTTGCTTGTGGTCCTTTTCTCTGAGGAGTCCCCTTCGAGAAACAGAATTTCCTAGAGCAGATGGAGGGGCAGTAAGAGATCTCAGCCACCTACACTCTAACCCTTGGCTTCTCTAGGTTCCAGGTTCTTCTGACTGAACTATCTTTAGATACTTGATGCCAAAAAAAATTGCGCAATAGAATCTTATGGACATTGAACTAGAGTCGTATTATCTGCTTCTAGAGTTAGAGCTTCCTCTAATGAGATGCATGATCTTGATTTTAAGTCAACTCTCTTCTGTGGCCTCGGTTTCCATGCTTGTGAAATGAGAAGATTGGGCTGGATGGTGGCTAAGATCTCTTTCCATTCTTGCTTCTAGCTTCATTTGGGGAAAAGGACAGGATTGGTGGCAGTTTTGGGGGTCTTTGGATTGGGAGGCAGAGTCCCACCATGTTGAGCAAGGGCAGGACATAGTTCAGCACTAGGGGAGTGTCTCCTCTCACTCCTCTCAAGGG
Organism: Hylobates moloch; assembly: GCF_009828535.3. NCBI lineage: Eukaryota > Metazoa > Chordata > Mammalia > Primates > Hylobatidae > Hylobates > Hylobates moloch. The sequence continues at coordinate 34,758,894 of NW_026652292.1, forward strand.
TGTTGACCTTTGTTGAGTACATGAAGTGTTAGTGACATGGAGGAAGGAAAAATATATCAAGAAATCTAAAATATGGTTTCTGCTCTCAAAGGATTTATAGTCGAGTTGGTAAACACAAGGGCAAGAGTCTAAGGCCAGGAGCCCAGAAGATGTACACACCATCTTACACATGTGTTGAGTTGATCAAGCATTGGGCATTTATGCTGATTGGAGGCATACATCCATAGCTGGGTAGCCCCACCCAGGAGAAGATGAAGGAATGTCCTACAGGTCTTGGTGGCTTCTTACTTTGTGGAGTCACCATTTTCCCTAGAAGAGTCTGTTTTCTTTTTAAAATGTCGCTTGATTTTGGTCTTTTGATGGCACACATTCAGCTTTGTCTCCATAGAATGCATGCCCCCTGGGAGAATAGGTAGGTTGTGTGTAAGGAGATAGGAGTGGGAAAAAGATGACAATGGGAAAAAGCATTAACCAAAATCCTAGGGTAAGAAAATACAAGATGCATTCAGGAGACAACTGTCAGACCAGTTTGGCTATTATATAGCTTTTAAAGAGTATTTTTTAAAAAACAGCAAAAACCTGAAAACATAATTAGGACTGAGATTAAGTAGAATGATGTGGTCAAAAGAAAGACCAAGGATAAAATCTAGCCCTGCCATTTCCCATCTGCCTGCCTTCAAACAAGTTATTTAATCTCTCTGTGTCTATATCTCCACTTGGTAAAATGGAAGTAATAATACCAATTTTATAGTATTTTGTGAGGATTAACTTAAGCAATGTATGAAAAGCTCCTGGCACACTAAGAATGATCAACATATGGTAATTTTGTCAAATTCTAGGATCTTTCTACCTCCACAGTGGCTTCTTCTGCAATAGGCGATTAGGAGAGCAGTCACTGGACAGACCTTGGATTTGAGTTCAGCTCAGCCAGTTATAAAGTCTTTGATTTTAGGCAAATTACTTAACTACTCTTAACTTCAGTTTTCTTATGTACAAAATGGGATTAGTCATACTTACCTTGCAAGATTATTGAAAAGTTTAGAAATATATCATGTTGAGCACCCAATAGTACCTGATAAGAAGAGGAGAGGGAGTAGAATTCAATAAATCATGGTGATGGGGGAAGAAGGAGGAAAAAAGGAGCTGTTTTAATTGAGAACCTTGAATTCTTGATGAAGAAGCTTAGAATTTATGTTGTAGGCGGTGGAGATCACTGAAGGTGATTTTTCAGATAGGAAACCATAGGATAAAGATGAAGAGAATCTTAACCTTGTTAAGAATGTGTCAATAAGGTGCACAGGGCAAGGAAGAACAGCCTGGAGGGAGAGAAACCAACCTACTGAAGACAAAAGCCAGCTTGCTTTGTATGTGCTATATAATTCTTTTACTCCCAAATGGATTTCTTCTTCTGGAATCTAAGAATTCTGAATATATGAGAGAGGCAGAGCTAGAAATGGAGAGCGAGGGAAAGGACAGAGGGGAGAAAGAGAAAGAGAGAGAGGGGCCGAGAGAGATACAGTAGTTCCCTCTCCGCGGGGGATGTGTTCCAAGATCCCCAGGGGATACCTGAAACTGCAGATAATACTGAACACTATATATGCAGCAGAACTAGCATAAATTTCATTTTCCTTCTTCACAGTTTCACAAATAGAAGATCCATTCTTGCCATAGATCTTAGCAACCTCAGCATATGATTTTTTTTCTTTCCTTAATTCAGTTGAGAACTTTCACCTTTTAATTTAAAAGATGCACTTCATGGCTTCTCTTTGGCATATCTGAATCCCAGAATCACTGCTCTTGCACTGTGGGGCCATTATGAAGTCAGATAATGGTTACTGGAACATAAGCACTTCGATACCATGACAATGAATCTGACAACTGAGACGGCTGCTGACCATGGGGCAGGGAGCATATGGAGCATGGATAAGCCAGACAGAGGGATAATTCATATCCCAGGCAGGACGGAGCAGGGCAGCATGCTATTTCATCATGCTACTCGGAACTTATGAGTTGTTTATTTCTGGAATTTCCCATTTAATATTTTTGGACTGCAGTTGATCGAGGGTAAATGAAATTGCAGAAAGCAAAAATACAGATAAGGGGGACTGCTTGCTGTACAAAGATAGAGACAAGAGGAGGGAGCTGTCCTCAAGGGCTTTTTGTGTGAAGACATCTGGCACACAGATACGCTGCATGCAGGTGGCTTGAGAGAACATGCATCCAGGTATAAATCTGGCATCGACAGGCTGAATTTTCAGTTGACAGGTGGACTACTTTAAATAAAACTGGGGAATTGTGTGGAAGGGGTGAAAACACCGCCTCCCCTTTGTTATTCCACCTCCACCAAGATGTGCCCGAACCCCTGAGAACAGCTCACTCCATCCTGTCTCTGGGTCATCTGCGTCATCTGCTGACCACACTTCTCTCTTCTGGTCTGGGAGGAGATTGATTTCTGATCAACAGCACGCCCCCTGACAAAAATGACTTTCTGCCATTTCCTTCCACTCCATTTTCAATCTGATTGCTATTTTGTTTGGAGGAGTGCTATGGTCAGAATGTTTATGTCTCCCTCAAATTCATATGTTGAAATCCTAACCCCCAAGGTGGGGCCTTTGGGAGGTGCTTAGATCATAAGGGTGGAGTCCTTGTGAATGGGATCAGTGCCCTTGTTAAAGAGGCCCAAAGGGGCTCATTTGCCCTTTCCACCATGTGAAGATGCAGTGAGAAGGCACCATCTGTGCCCTCATCAGATACTGCCAGCCCTTTGATCTGGGACTTCACAGCCTGCAGAACTGTGAAAAATAAATGTTTGTGGTTTACAAGCCATCAGTTTATGGTACTTTTGTTACAGCAGCCCGGACAGACAAGGTAGGAGGGTGACATTGTCTTTGTGAGAATGGTGCGTGACTTAGCTTATTCTGAATGCAAAATGTCTTTAAGTTTAGTTTATGTTTTTTATGCTTTTTATGTTATTTTTCCTTTTTCTTTTTCACTAGGCATCCAAACACTGGATGTCTAATAACTAATGAGCATCAGCATCCTACCAAAGTCAGTTTCTGTTGCCAAAGTTGTTACTGCCCTAAAGGCTGGTGCCTGGCTTGTTCAGTTGGGAGAGGGCAGCAAGTTAGTACCTGTGCTGGCCAAAATCCACTGTGAGGACATGCAGGTGCCCTGGAGCCGCTCTTTAAAAGGCTGCCACCTCCTGGTGGAGTGTTTCCTGTGCGCAGCCTAAATCAGAGTGCTGTGGATCAGTGGATTCTGTCGATGACAGTTGAATAAAAATGCCAACTGAATGTCTCCCAAAAGACAAAGCTGTGTATTGATATCTGAGAGCTTTTCTCACCCACCTTTCAGTTCTGAAAGATTTCGTTGTCCTGCTAAGATGGATGAAATGGTTGACCCCCAAGATACATTACAGGTCCCCCTTTTTTTTAGTTGTGGGAGTGTTTACTATAATCTCCCTTTCTTGTTTTAAAGACTTTTAGTGAAATACTTTGTACATCAAAGGTATATATGTATATATATAACATATAAAAAATACGAATATTTACAGGTACCCAGCACTTACCTTAAGAAATAGAATATGATGGAATACTCTCAAAGGCCCCTGTGAATCACACCTCATTCACATCCCTTTTCTATCTTCCCTTGGTTATTTATTTATGTGATTGTCCTGCTTTTTTAAAGAGTTTAAATTACATATATATGTATCCCTAAGTAATATATTGTTTTGTTTGCTGTTGTCTTTTATATTAATGTCATCAAACCAGATGCATTCTTTTCCAACTTGCATTTTTTTTGTATGAAATCATGTGAGATTAAGCCATGTTGATATATTAAATGATGATTCATTCCTTTCCCCTACTATATGGTACTCCATTCTATAGATATCCTATAAATAATTTAGTCATTCTTCGTTGATGGACATTTGGGTTGTTGTTTGTTCTTATAAATAGCATATTTGGAGTATTTTTTACTATTACAAATTCTGATGCTATGAACCTGTTTTGAACATGCCTTTTGGTACACATGTACAGGAGTTTCTCTAGCTTTTGTAAGTTGGGGTGGGATTGCTAGGTATGAACAAACATCTACTTTATGAAATATTTCCAAATATTTCACAAAGTGACTGGACCAGTTTACACAAGTACCGTATGAGTCCTCATTGATCTCATCCTTAGTAATATTTTTATTACCTGATTGACATTTTTGCCAGTCTTGTCAGTATAAAATGGAAGCTCTTTCTGGTTTCAGTTGGCAATTCCTTAGTAACTTACGAGAGGAAACTTTTTAAATATCTTTTGGTCATTAACACTTCCTTTTCTGTGTTGAATTCGTTGTTATATTTCCAATACACTGCGTTCCATTTGGTACAGCTCTGCCTGCGGCTGAGTTAGGCTAGACGATAGTGCAAAGGCCTGTGCTGATGAAATGTATGCTGCTTTTCATTGTGAAGGCCCTGAGGAGGCGGGAAGTGGCCGCTATGGACCCCATTATATCACCGACATGGGAGCCGGTGAGGATGATGAAGGATTTGAAGACGACTTAGATTTGGATATTTCCTTTGAGGAGGTAACAATAATCTCTGCTCTTAAAACCCAGGGTGTTTCTGTTTCCTTGCTGAACAAGGCAATTTAGCCAATGGACCATAAACATTTTACTTAAAACTTAAATGGGCCCATTTGCTTTCAACACTGATTTGTTTCCTCTGAGGATCAGTCTCCAGGTGCTGATAAATCAGTAGTAGGGAAGTACTAGCCATGCTGATGTTCCGTAGGCAGACTTCACAATCCAGCAAAAGCATATTTCGATTTCCCACCAAGGGAAATTTCAGAAAATCAGGTATTATAAGGAAATGAACAATTCCTTGACAAAGTCATGCATCTTCATCATATTGTAATAAGAATAAATCATGTAATATCAGTTTTACTGCTGATTTTCTGAGTAATACAGGGAAAAGCACTGAAAGTCCCTGAGCATCAAGCTCTTTGTCCATAAATTAGAGTCAGTGCTGTCTTCCCCATCTCCATCCTAGGGTTTTTGGAAGTGACCATGCTTTCAAGTACTAGGCAACAACTATAAATAAAACAGTCCAATTGCCATGCTCTGTGTTCATCCTGAACCCCTTTCCTTCTCTGGCTTTAGGTTAAACCACTTCCTGCTACCAAAGGAGGGAATAAGAAGTTTTTGGTGGAAAGCAAGAAGATGTCTATGTCTAACCCAAAGACCATTTCCAGGCTCATCCTCCCTACCTCAGCATCTCTCCCTGTGACCACCGTGGCTCCGCAGCCCATTCCCGTAGAGAGGAAGGGGAAGAACGGTGTGGCCATAATGTCGAGGCTCTTTGACATGCCTTGTGATGAAACTCTCTGCTCTGCTGACAGCTTCTGTGTCAATGACTACACCTGGGGGGGCTCGCGATGCCAGTGCACCCTGGGCAAAGGTGGTGAGAGCTGCTCAGAAGGTAGGCCCTTGGGGAAGAGGAAGAATGTGGTGATGAATTGGCACCATTGAGAGCCAGAGGGCAGTTTTGTGGTCCAAACATAGTTCCTTCTAGTCCCTTCTCCAAGATAAGTTTCTTCTTCCACATATTGGTCATTAAATTAACTATACAAGGCAAATTGTGAGGCAACTTTCATTGCTTCTAAGTAGACAGCAGCCCTATTTCTATGTGTGCCAAATGTGTAGTCCCTTTGAAGCAATCAATAAATCATCTTGATACTATCTTAGAGAGTTAGGTTTTACTATAATCACATCTCTACCAAAATATGCAGTTAAAACTTATGCATGAGGGTTAAGAAGGATAACAACTGGGCCAACTTATATTGCATAAAGGCCTGTTGAGCTGAGGGCAAGTGACAATGGCCCTAAAGCCATTGGTTTCTTCTTAGGAAAGCCAGTGCCAGTCTCCAAAAATGCAGCTTCTTCCTAAGAATTTCAGAAGCTCGAAGTCTCCAAGAATGAGAGTTGTAGGTATAAAAAGTATATAAAAGAAGACAGTGAAGTTGAACAGATTAGTGAGGGTTCTCACTTAATGATATTCAGGCAATGTTGTATATTGATTTTTGCTTTTGAAGAAGTGAGGAAATAGCATTCTTTTGTGTTGTCTTTTTTCTTCTTCAGATATTGTTATCCAGTATCCTCAGTTCTTTGGCCACTCCTATGTAACATTTGAACCTCTGAAGAATTCCTATCAGGCATTCCAAATTACTCTTGAATTTAGGGTAAGAGGGATGTGTTGTTTGATGAGTGCTTCTTGGACACTTTAACACAGCAATGTGCTACATTCAAAGGCTGGGGGAGAGGAAGGGAGGCAGCAGGGAGAGCGATCAAAGGTAAATATGACACAGAGCCTGTCTCTAAACCAGCTCATGGGACAATAGGAATGAGGAGCACATTCACAACATTCAAGTGTGACAGTGAGGAGATGGTGAGTTTGTATGTCACAGAACTATAGAGTGGCTGGCATGAAGGTTCCAAGTGAGAATGTTGGGGTCCGAGCAATGTTGTTCATAATAGTGATTTCTCCCAGGCCAGGATTGAGAAGAAACAATGCATTCCCCATTCCAAAATTGTTTAAAAAGAGAGCCCAATTCTCTGTCTTCATTGTGATAGCTGTCACTGAACAAATAGAAAACTATTCTCTATGCAACCCTTGCATCGTGAGGGCCCAGTGGAGGTTCTCTGACTTGAATCAACTGCAGATAAGAATTCAATCAGTGACCTCAGCTTAAACTCATTCTTTTGGTTATCTCCAATGACACAAAAAGGTCTGGAGGTCTGGAAAGAAGTCTCATTTGAAGTCATGGCCACAGCGTTGAGTCTTCAAGAAATGACCTGTCTTAGTCTAAGACCACCAGCACAGCTTTTGGCTGAGCTATTCTTACCATCCTGTTCTCCTGATAGAAGGAAAGGAGCAAATGTCCATGCCTCCCCAGAGGGAGGGAAATAGAAAGAATAAAGTGAAAATAGAATTGGATGTACACCAGCAACGTCCTCACTGTGACCGTGGTCTTTGTACATTTGGTTTTCCGAGGCTCTGCAGGTGTGTCCACAAAGGACAAGTAAAGAACGGGTCAAAGATGGGGTCACCTTGCTCTTGCCTCACTGCTACCCCTCAGTTTATATCACTGCCATTAGTTTATTGAAAATGAACTGGGACCAGGTATCTGGGAGTGAATTGGAGCCCCCATGCTTGACCCTTTGTAGATAGGATCCTGGAGGAGAAAACGCTCAAGTTTCACGTTTGTGAGTCTTTCCAGATGGCGCTTTAAGGAAGGGGAGGTGCTTACTGTTCATGTGGCTTTTGTTTGTATAATCACAGGCGGAGGCAGAGGATGGCTTACTGCTCTACTGTGGGGAGAACGAACACGGGAGGGGGGATTTCATGTCCCTGGCTATCATCCGACGCTCCCTGCAGTTCAGGTAATTCCTGCCAAAAGCCTCACACTCTCTTTTTGTTACATTATCCTACATTATATTTGCATTTTTATAGTATGAAAAAATATATACAGGATTGGTTCTAGTAGATGAAGGAATGGTTTGTATAAAATGAGTATGAACCAGTTTACCAAATACTGGGGTACTGGGGTACTGGGATTGCAGGATAACCTATAAAATTTGCATTTTGGAAATCTCTCATTCATTCAGCAGCACCTACAGTGTACCTGGCTCTGGAGGTGTTGTTGAGTGTACCTGGTCCTGGGGATGCTGTTGAACATACCTGACACTGCAGGTGCTGTTGAATGTACCTGGCGCTGAAGGTGCTGTTGAATGTACCTGGCTCTGGAGGTGCTGTTGAATGTACCCAGCGCTGCAGGTGCTGTTGAATGTACCTGGCTCTGGAGGTGCCGTTGAATGTACCTGGTGCTGGAGGTGCTGTTGAATGTACCTGGTGCT